>NC_143019.1:54018478-54116331 GCF_055824585.1 Amblyomma mixtum
GAAGAGAAGGGGAATGTTCTTGTCGTATTGTTAAACGCAAATTGATAACGCTTCTCCTTCCTTAGACGCGCGGGGTTTCGCGCGTGTTTGTGCGACAGGGGCACTTGAGACAAAAGAGAAAGCGCTTTTGCTTTCCCCCATCCCTCCTTTCTTCCCCACCGTTCTCTTCCTCATTTCCCTGAGCATACGCGCGTCCGCCTTTCTCTATTGTGGGGGCACCTGACTTGCCCATTTGCATGCGAAAGCAATTTGTCGCCGGAAGCATGCATGGCTAGTCCACGGGGCACCTTTTGTCGTCGGTCTCCCCCCTCTCCCAGCTCGTACCTTACAGTCTTCTTGTCCCGCGTCGCCTTTTCCTTTTCTGCGGCTCCGTGTGGCGTGCGTAATCGCGTTCTCTAAGGGTTGCAGGAAGGGTGCTTCCTTCTTGTTAACAGGCGAAAATTGGTGCTAGACGCCCTTGTTTCGCGTAATGGAAGCGCGCCTGCGCTCTCGGCTATGCGTGGTATGTCGTGGAGCTCTGTCAGAATGCGTCACGCCCAAGAAGGCCACCGTGTAGGGAGGTGGACTGCGAGTGCAGGTACATTGATACGTCTTGATAGCAAGTGTGATAGCTGTTAGCTATTTAACACGTTTCGGCACTGTGTGCAAAGTGAGTCACAGATCAATACACGTAAAAGGATGCTTTATCATTTTGCCATGCCCGTTTTCATGCGTCCGGGCGTGGATTTATAGGGCAAATGTTGGAAGGAGTAATCATATAATTACCAAAAATTCGGAACATGGGCTTCTAGTTCTCTCGACCGCCACCATGAGGCGTATGGCTTTGAGCATTCAAAAATAGAACGTTGAGGTCATCTGTGACGTAAGAAAGAAAGAGAATGACCGAGTGGTTGCCATTGAAGTGCTACAGGCCGCTAAGCTTAACGGCACTGGCTGGGTGCTGTCCTTAATTCCTGGTTATAATGCGCATTTAATTATTTTTTTATTCAAAAGGAGAAGAAAAGCGGGGTCAGCGTGGTTCTTTAATATAAAATTTAAATGCTCTATTCAGTCATATTGAATCCTTCTAATAAGTGTTGCTGCATGCCGTGGAACTTTCCAGGCCCTTTTTATTCTTGTCCCCGTCATTTTGGGCTTGAAAGTTGTTGTTTTTTAGAAAAGGAAATGGCGCAGTAATTGTCCCATTTCTCGATGGATACTCGAACCGTGCCGTAAGAGACGGGAGGAAGGTGAGAGTGAAAGAGGAAAGAGAGAAAGAGGTGCCGTAGTGGAGCTCTCCGGCATAATTTCGGCCACCTGGGGATCTTTAACGTGCACTGACATCGCACAGCACACGGGCGCCTTTTGCGTTTCGCCTCCATCGAAACGCGGTCTTCAATACTGATTTTCAGCGGAGCGCACGGATTTAGTTCGTGTCTGAGAAGCGTTCCGCCTTGGTCAAAAGTATAGACCTCAAGGCGTTTCCTTCTCGCCCATGCTGTGTGCCTTGTTACGCATCGTCATACCATCAGCGCTCCCAATTGGAACTACGCAGCCCAACATTCCCAAGGTAAAGATCTCCATAGATGCTACCTGAGCTCCACGCCATGGTTGAGAAATCAATCTCTTTGGCGCTTTACTTCTTACAGAGGCTGTAGGATTGTTGCGATACGTAGACATGGATAACAAATTGTATAATATTGGCTGTGGGGACGACGGCGTCTGGTAGTGATATTGACACGTCACAGCGAGGAAACACACCGTACCTGCACTCTAAACACGAATATGTATACATGGGAGCAAACAGGGAGTAAGCTGGCCTCTAGGTCACTTCCTTTTGTATATTTGTAAAAGGGAGTGCGAAATGCAAGAGTGGTTAGGACGACAACGGGTACCAGTGGAAGCGGAATGTAGACGGAGGCTGCATAAAACCAGGTGGCGGGGATATTAGTTAATTTCTGTCTGTTTGCAGATGACTGCGTTTTGTACAGAAAAATTAACAATGCCAATGATGTCGTTCAACTCCAAACTGACTTAACACTTATCCACGATTGGTGTTTGAAATGGAAAATGTCTTTGAATACAGAGAAATGCGCGCATCTTTGTTTTTCACGAAAAAAAAATCAAAGTTCAAGCTCAGTATCGCATAAGTAATGAATTGATCACACAGAAATGTACTAACAGATACTTAGGTGTTATACTAACGGATGACTGCTCCTGGTATGCTCATGTGGATCATGTGGTTACCAAAGCCGGTAGGGCGCTAAATTTCATACAGCGAAATCTAAGGTTTTCGCAGCCAAACCTCAAGAAAACTGCTTTTCTTTCTTGTGTTCTTCCTATCATGGAATATGCGTGTGTTGTATGGGACCCTGCACATCAGGTGTTAATTGAAAAACTCGAGGAAATTCATAACAGAGCAGCAAGGTTCGTCTTGGGTAGGTACGGGCGAAGGGATAGTTGTACAGCAATGAAAAAAGAATTGCAATGGGAACCACTCGCTTCCCGTAGAAGAAAATTGAGGCTAAAATTGCTGTACCTAATAGTTCACGAAAAAACGGGGATTGATTTTGAAAGTTATTTAAAACAGCCATTTTACGTTTCTCAACGACATGACTATTCCCGTAAAATTAGAGAGTACCATACCAGGATGAACTTGTTTGCAAATTCATATTTTGTTAAAACAGTGCAACAGTGGAAACGGCTCTCCGAAATGCAAGTGTGCTCTGCAAGTGAAGATGTATTTTTGCCAATCTGTAACCCCCCTGCTATAACGCCTTCGGGCAAATGCGGGGTAACTCTTGAATAAAGAATAAAGAATTTTCTAGCTTAATGTATGCACCGCTGGTTCGACAACAGCCAGATTTGAGATTATCTGCAGTAACATTTTTCCTGCAGTATATATGTCCCGGTTGTTGCTGGTGGTGATGATGATGTAGTTAAAGCCATGATTTGATATTACACGACGTAGATGGATTGCACGGATCACTATCGAGCTGCACAACATCTGCGCGACGCTGTACGAGATAACTAAGTGTAACGAGTGTTGTTGCAAGAAGAGATTAGAGTTGACAACTGCCCGCTTATTTCGTTCGCACGTTTGAAACACATGGCTCTTTATTTCCTAGTCAGAAAACAGCACTTAATGGCATTATAAAACCAAACTCAAGAAATAAAAATTCTTGCACATATGAATCACGGATGACATGATAGAAACAGTGCTATCATATCGTTGTCCTTTGAGATTACCCAGTGCGCAGGCACTGGCTGAACGCGAAAGTTATATGTATTGTGGATTATGCTGCTAACATGGATTTATGTGAATTCGTATTCTAAAGTCATATCCGCAAGGCGTCCGACTTCGGAATAGCAATTAACAAAGCTGGGGTTTGTTGCCATCTTAGTTCCTTTCTCTCTCGCTAAAATGTAGCCAGAACTTAGCTGGTACGTTGTCACAACGTACCAGTAGCGTCGCTACAACGTCGCTACAACGTTCGGGCCGGACATTCGGACGGTTCGTACTGTTCCACGCACGGTTCGCCACACACGACAAACTTATATCCTTGTTTCCAAGCTCATCATGGAAAGAAAAGTGAACACTAAAAGATTTAAGCGAGAAGCTGAGCTCACCGCGTCTCATCGGGGAACGGTCGAGGGAGCCCGGGGTGTGAGGACAGAGCAACAGCTATCTCCGTCGCTTCCGCTTCATTTGAATACGAATGGCGCACGCGAGCTCTCGCTACTGAGCGGAGAAAACAAGCAGAACAGCCCCCCCCCCGTCCTCCCTCCCCCGCCAGCAGCGCAGCCCGCGTGCGTAATGTATGCATCGAAGGCTCGCTCACGCACACTACTCGCACACATACGGCCCAAGAGTCCTCCGGCGCGCTGTAGTATAGCTCCTTCTTTGCTGTTCGGCGCGAAAACTCTTCGAGCGTCGACGACGACTGTGCAAAGGGTTGAACGTTGCTTTGCTTCTTGCGCACCCCCGCCGCTCCGCCAGGTCCCGACGATGCCGCGTCAGTGCATGTCGCCGCTTTTAGCCGCGTAGTCGTCGCGATCCTCTCCGTCGTCTAGTCGAACACTCTGCATCTCATACCGCTGCTTCGGTAGCGCTTTGAGGAGGTGATTATAGAAAAGAAGGAGGCTGAGAGTGGGGAGGAGAAGGGGTTATAGTAGGCGATGTTGCGTGAGCTATCCTCTTCTCGAAACTTCAGAGAAGGGAGATGTCGAGCAGGAAAGAAGAACGTGAGGGGGGGAGGGGGCAGGCAAAGCATGCAAGAAGAGGCCGCGTGCATCGCTGACGTACACGCCTCAGTCTTTCTCACGTGTGTTTACGCGTGCTTGTTGTGCCCGGACGCGCACCGTATGCGCCCGCTGGGCGCGACGAATGCCGTCGTTGCGTGATCACCCCTTTTAGCCCTTTCTCTTTCTCCTCGTTTTAGTCCTGCGCTGAAGTGTCTTTGAAGAGCGGGGGTGTGTGTGTGGAGCTAGTAGATACCTCCGTATCCAGCCCATCCTCGGTCCCCTATTTACTCCTTCCTCTCGTAAACACGTCCTTTCTTCTGGAATTTCCTTTGACGAGCTTTGGTTGTTTATTTACTCCGTGCCTGATAGGCGCCGCTGAAGTTTCCTCAGAGACGCAAAAGAGACGCGTTGCTGAAACATGAAAGTTAGTGCAGCGTGCGGTTGTTCGTAGCGTTTCTTCTTGTTACGCTTGGGCATCGTGTACACCGGGTGTCATTAGAGGACTGCTGGAAACCAAGGGTAGGCTTTGCTGTAATACAGACAGCTGGGACTTAACGACTGGGATGCCGCACTGATCTGTAGCGCGAGGATTCTTGTGCGGGTCAATACACTTATGTGGTTCAAGGTGCTCTTTTCGCATGCAGTTTAACGAAAACAAGAGTGGAGGACATTTGTACTTGTAATACACCAGCAGCGTTTTTAGTGGGTCTGCTCTGCCACATGCACGACAAAGCTGCAACGCAGCATGCTTCACAGAAAAATATGTAATTGTTCACAATTTTCCGCGGACAAAAGATTTCCGGATTTTCATAACAAAAATTTTTTTGAAAAATAACATTCAGAAATTCATATACAAGATGAATGAAAATAACGACAATGAAAACTGAGTTTTGTTCTTGTGGAACCAGCAAGGCCGAAAACCCCGTTTTTAAAGCAGACGCTGAAGGGAACTGGATCAATGGATGTATCTACTTACAGTAACCTTGATATGCCAGTACCTGACCTTTAACCCCAGTATCAGGACGTTGCCTTGTTTATAAAATGCAGAATGAAGGAAAAGCCCGATGGCGCAGGTGGTTTAAGCAGGAAATGCAGTGAACTAATCTATGACAGACGCGCACGCACGCACGCACGCACGCACGCATGCACGCACGCACGCATGCACGCGCGCGCGCGCGCACACACACACACACACACACACACACACACACACACACACACACACACACACACACACACACACACACACACACACACACACACACACACACACACACACACACACACACACACACACACACACACACACACACACACTTTCGCTTGCCAGTGGTTGAAGCCCTGCAGTACTCAGCTCTTCGAATCAATATGGCCTTTTTTTCGGATTTCCAGGAAAATTGATGAACAAGTAGCTTTCTCAGATTTTTAGATTTATTCCAGTTTCACTTTATTTGTGAAGCTATGCTGTGATATCACGAATAATGTCACCGAGTGCTTCCACAGCCCAGAATTATAAAGTACCACTTTTAAAACATTATTCCACAAAGGTGAAATGCACCTAAATTCAGCCGTAAACGATGAAACTGTCCGCAGGATATCGAACTACCCACAGGATATATTGGGAACCGATGGAATATTTATTTTAAAGGTTTCTTTCGACAAAATGAAAAGCCAGAGCTGGAGTGCTATTCGGATGTGCTTAAAAACACCTAAAATCCGCAATACAATGCTGAGAGAACTCCTCGTCGCAGTCACAAGCAAGACATGCGATATATATTTTTCACAGCGAGGACTTCTTGATGTCTCTGATATCGTGACGTCCAAGGCGATGGCAAATAATATGAAAAAGAGCGCCATCCTTTGTCTCAATTTACATTGAACACTCTCGAAATAAATGTCTCCCTGTCTCCTCATATTAAATTCAGAGCCAGCCAAGAAAGAGAGGACTCGATTGCAATCCTTTTCTTTCATTTCCAATTGTACTAAGAGATTGAGAAAAATACTAAAACCCGAGAGATAGACAGAACGACAGAGGAAAGCGAGCTGTACAGATAGGGCTCCAGCCTCGCTCCTCCCATAGAACAATGGCGCAAATGATCTCGTCGCCAGCGGCGCGAGATGAAGAAGGCACAAGAAAATCCAAGATTCTTCAATTACCAGGCGAAATTGGGCGTAATTACCGCTGGTACTCGCGGTGGCGGCGGCGAGACGTCATTAAGATCTACAGTAATGGCCCTAATGACGTCTAGCTTCGACTCAGCGAGAAGACTATAGCTCTCTCGCTCGCGATTCAATGGCTGGCTCGCTCGCGCCGCCGCTAGGGGCCGCTGCCTATGTATACGCTTCCGGTCTAAGACACACTTTTCTTTTCTATGCGCTGTCTTTGGGTCTAACGCCTGACAGGCGCAAATTCGTGAGCGGACAGCAGCTACGCCATGGAAATAGAACGGGGCGATAAAAATTCCTAAGTCTGGGAAGGCGGAGGGAGCGGCGCGAATGCCTGGCCGCGATGAGACGCCCTCGAGGCCTGTGCAGCGGGCTTCTAACAGCCCGGGAGGACGGTTAATGTTCGCGCCATGTCGAACAACGGCGTCCGCCGCTGAGGCGGCTGCGGTGGCGACGACGTAATTTTTGGGGACGGAAAAGTGAAAAATCGTATTGTTTCGCCCGACGCTTGAACGGTTTAAAGTAACAAGGAAAAAAGGAAAAGCCGTTAATTGCGTGCCCCGGGGGAAGCGAAGCTTTCAACCACGCGGCGAGGTTGGGTTTTGGGGTGTTCTTGTCGTTTTTGTTCGGTTCGTTTAGTGTTCGCGCCGAACGACTAACCCTTTTCCGTTCTTGAAACGCCCAAAGACCGCAGGGCATTTCCTCCTCGTGACGTTGAAGAGAACGGCGGTTTCTCGGCGCGAATACCCTGTCGGAAATTACGCTTACGCTGCTGTTCCTTGCGAGCTGCATTCAGTAGATTGAAATTCTTTAAAGAGCGATTTTTGTGCTTCGCTTATGTTTCAGGGCACAAAAGCCAGTGCCAGGTTTAGGCGTTTCTAAGGACTATTTCACCGAACATGATTGCTAAAGAATTTTTAGGTTGGTTTGGTTTGGTTTGGTTTATGGGGTTTAACGTCCCAAAGCGACTAAGGCTATGAGAGACGCCGTAGTGGAGGGCTCCGGAAATTTCGACCACCTGCGGTTCTTTAACGTGCACTGACATCGCACAGTACACGGACCTCTAGAATTTCGCCTTCAACGAAATTCAGCCGCCGCAGCCGGGATCGAACCCGCGTCCTTCGGGTCAGCAGCCGAGCGCCGTAACCACTGAGACACCGCGGCGGCGAATTTTTAGGCTACTTTTAAGTCGATCCAGTCAGAAATTTCCCGTAATTAGATAGTATACGTAAATATGTGGTAAACTTACATAGTTCAATCGGAACTTACTTTTCACCCCAATATCAACTGAGCTTTGCGAAGGAAAAGAGCTGCACCTTGCATTTTGCTTTGCATCTTCTTATATTAACAACAGAACGAGCCGCTATGATGTCTGAAAGAAAAATACGGCAGAAAACAACTCGATATTATGGCGCACCCTTAAATCGCTTCTAATTAAGTGAAGTTACGTATCCTTGCGAATACAAAATGAATCATGGGAGTCACTTTCTTTTAAGATGCCGACGTATTTTGGTACAAAAGTAATAACAAAGTCTTGGCTTTCTCGTGCGGACAACGAACCTGTAAGCATCCTGAAGCGTCACCTTTATCTTAGACTTTGCCAGTGACTTCAATTTTAGCTTTCTCCAAACCAAAGCTGTTCTGACAGATCGACCAGGGAAAAGAGATCAGAAAGCAACAGCAAAGGGTACATCAGTGCATCAGCTGTGCGGTCTACAGAGGGATGCACTGTCGTCTTCGATAAATGTGATTTCGACTTCACCGGCTGTAAAACCACTTCGTTATCTCTTTCTCCTATTCCTCGGGCGCCTTGGCAATCTCATCGCATCTCTTTGTTACCCAGCGTTCACCCTGTCCTTGCACTCGACGAGAACGCAGCTCTCCCCTCTCCGGTTTAAAAAATGCACGAGCAGCTAAAACCCGAAATTAAGTTTCGTTCATTTACCCGCCTTTTGTCTGGACTCGCCAAGACGGAACAATTGCAATGAGACACGCGACCGGAGTTTCTGTTCGTCGAGGACCTTTTCCTTTGTCTCGAACTTTGACTAGGTTCGTTTTTTTTGTTCGTTTGTGTGAGATCGAGGAACCGGGATCGTGTACTTCGATGCTCAGCCGTCGATTAAGCCCCCGCTTTTTCTTGTTTCCGTGTAATTCCCTACGAGTTCGTTAGGGAAGAAACGCCCCTTGATTCGTTAAAAACCGAGCTTGGCTCTTGCCCGCCAGTCGCGCAGAAGAAATGCAACAATGAATTTAATGCCTGCGCGAATATGGCAGAGAGTTTATTCTTAACCTTTAGCCGTCACGCACAAATCACTTTCAAGGAAAAACTTTGAGATCACTGCGGCGATTCGCATTGGAGCCATGCGAAAGCAAAACGTCCACATACTATATCGACGTCCATGGCTGTTCTGACGTCCATGTACTATATCGACGTCCAAGGCTATTTTGACGTCTAAGTGTATTTTTCACGTTTTTTCGCGTTTAATTAGTTAACTGATTACACCTCATCAACCAAGTTTTTCCCCCGGCACCATTCTGTCACTCACTATTCTGAGGTGACTTTCATTGGAGCCATGCGAAAGCAAAACGTCCACACACTATATCCACGTCCATGGCTGTTCTGACGTCCATGTACTATATCAACGTCCATAGCTATTTTGACGTCTAAGTGTATTTTTCGCGTTTCTTCGCGTTTAATTAGTTAACTGATTACACCTCACCAACCAAGTTTTTCCCCCGGACACATTTTATCACACACTATCTGTCACATTCAAACTTTCACATATTTATCTTCAGAGAACGACGTAATGTAGCGCACAAACATTGCGCACACGTTTTGCGGACACTTTTTGTTGACGCGACAGAGGCATATAATTCTCTCGCATTAATAGGGTTCACTACTTCTACAATCACGAACTAGAACATGGCGGACACCATTCAGACTCAACGCAGTGTATCCTTCTCTGCAGAGCCAATCCCCAGTAACTGAGTTTTCTTTTTAGATAGACTCACTGTCGCATACTGCATGGCAATGACCTCTACCATCAAAGCTTGTTGCAAAATAAACATCAGGAATCTTCTCCATGGCTTCGGAATCATCTGGCTGACTTCACAACTCCAACTCTAGCAGATCAGTAAATTTTAGTAACACGCACTAAAAGTGTATCGCAACTGCACCAATATTAATTACTGCTTGGACAAAGAAAAATAAATCTTCTTGAGTTCTAGGAAATTTTTAATATTAGTAGAGAATTGAGGGATCTCCATCTGCTCGCAAGTAGAGCATCGAACCGTAGCTACCGATTCCGAGGCAGAGTACACGTTTTCAGACCAACACTAGCCAAGCGAAATACGAAACCCCTTCTTCCCAGCATTCCCGCGGTGAATGACTTACTCTTCATGAAACTCGCATAGGCCGTGGCGCCAGTTTTCGCCCTAGGTAACACTGAGAAAGTCTATGACATCAGTGACATGCTATCCTCTCGCCGGCGATCTTAACCGCATGTTGGCAGATAAAATTCTCGTTGTGCGACCTACGCGAGTTTCCAATCTCAAAATTAATTTTTAATATTTTTTCACTGCCTGATCGTCCAATTTCGCAGTAAAGACGGTGGTCGCGCTGATATATACTAGCCTGAGTTTTAAAAGTTGCATGCATTATAAAAGTTCATGCTTGTTTCCTCGGCTTCTCTGTAGAAGCTCTTTTGAAATGAATAATGCTTGAAACTGGACTTTAAATATATCTTTTAAAATGCAGCCTTAGGTGAGTATAAAGGCAAACTTTTCTCATGGCTCCCCACGGCTTGGAATACATGGTGGAGCTGATAAAGGAAAACAGATATATGCGCCACTAGCGTCAGGTAGTAAATTCCTACACTGTGACATTCATAGAAAACTGCACAAAATTTCCCGGTCTTAAGGCGGAATCTTCGGTTATCGCACGGAACACCGCTGGTGGCAATGGCTCATCGGCTATGACGTTCGGATGCTGATCCAAAGGTCGTGCGATCGAATCCCGGCAGCAGTCGTATTTTGATGGGATGAGGCGCAGTAAGCGCCGATGTGCTTTGCGATGTCAGAGCATGCTAAAAATCTTCAGGCGGTCGAAATCAGTCCGGAGCCCACAACTGCGACGTTTGTCATTACTTATGTGCCTCAGGAGGTTAAGGTCCACGTACCATACCATACCATACCATACCATACCATACCATACCATACCATACCATACCATACCATACCATACCATACCGTACCGTACCGTACCGTACCATACCGCACCGCACCGCACCGCACCGCACCGCACCACACCGCACCACACCACACCACACCACACCACACCATACCATACCATACCATACCATACCATACCATACCATACCATACCATACCATACCATACCGTTGAATACCGTACCATACCGTGCCATACCGTGCCATACCGTACCGTACCATACCATACCATACCATACCATACCATACCATACCATACCATACCATACCGTACCGTACCGTACAGTACAGTACCATACCATACCATACCATACCATACCGTACCGTACCGTACAGTACCATACCATACCATACCATACCATACCATACCATACCATACCATACCATACCATACCATACCATACCATACCAGCAAGCGAAATTGCGCGAGTGCACTTCGCCATTCATCACGATTGATCGGTCTGAGATGGTGGACCTCTCGCTAGAATGTTTGTTGATGCTGCCGGCGAGCATCAGGAGTACGGAGGGGAAGTATGAAGGGCATGTTGGATTTGTAGCCAGCAGAAAACCGAGCGCTGTCGCGCTGTGATTGCTCGAATTGCGTGGACGGCTATCTTGATTGCGTCAACTCAGATATGCGGCAAAGCCTGCCTGCAGAATTAACCGTAAAGTTTTCTTTCGGCTCTGCAAATTATTATAAGATGCCATTAATATATTTAAAGACACTGCTTCATAACATATCCCTTCTTCTACTTCTCTGATTTATAACATTTTTTCGACCACCAGGTTCGAAAAAATGTTATGAATCAGAGAAGTAGACGAAGGGATATGTTATGAAGCAGTGTCTTAATTTCCGGAGCCCTTCACTACGGCGTTCCTCATAGCCTGAGTTGCTTTGGGGCGTTAAACCCCAATAAACCAACCAACCGTTATAACATTTTTTTACTACGCATGTTTAAGGACTTCCGGATTTACCCTCAACTTAGAAATTAACATAAATTTTTGTTTTCTTCTCGTACCTTTTATACGCTGTGGGCAGAAAGTGGAGAAGACAAGAGCATGCAAGATTGCAGAGCGTTCGAACCCGCCCCTCCCTTCTTGATTTTTCTGATCGCGAGCAAAAAGAAAGACTTCTGATCGAGATCGAAGAGAGAAAGAAGCGAGTTGAAAACAAAGAAAGGAACGACAGAAAAAAAAACAGAGATGGTGCAGAATAAAAAAAGAAAGAGGGAGATCGAAAAGCGGAGGCGTAAAGACGCGAGCCAGGAAGAAGCGCGCTATCGGAGTTTCGGGGAACGCGCCAAATGACGCGTTAATATCTGGACCGCGCGCGCTCGCTCGCCAAGCTTCCTTGGCGCGGCGTCCGAAGGAGGAAGAGAGGCCAGCGCCGCGACGCTTTAATGAAGCGGCCCAGAGACTCCGCACACACGCTAGCGTGAAGAACCGCGAAAGAAAGCAAAGGCGAGCCGTTAATTTCTGCTCGACCTGCCCTGGCGATCGCGAACACCGGTCCATGATGCTCTCTCCCTTCCCCATAGTTCTCTTTCTGCGCTGTGCCCAGCATACGCCGCAACCTTCGCGTCAGCCTCGAAAATTAGGGAGGCACGCCATCGAACTTGCGCTCGCCCGCGCACAACGCGTCGGGCTTGTCTGGGGAAAAGAAGGAAGGGAATTGGGGAAGGGTTGGTAAAGGATAGGGAAGAGAGAAAACACACACAAAAAAGAGGAAGTCACCGGGAGACAGGCAGGGAGCGGAGACGCCAAGATTAATCACCGTCTTCTCACCCATCTTAGATCACGGGGGCTGGGCGCTTGTTTTTGAAGGTTGGGGCGAAGGGGAGGAGGAAAGAATGGACAGGTGGTAAAGACAAGTTGGGGAGACGGGAGGATGGGGAGGAAGAAGGGAAGAGTGTTTCCCTAAAAAGCGAACGAGGGGAAAACAAGCGTCCGCTATAACTCCCGCATACTAGGGGTCTTTAACCGTTTATAAGGAATTCGAGCTTTGTGCAGACGCTTTTTAAGAGGTGTGGAAGCCATGCTGTGCTTATAGATAACTCCGTTAACGTGCTTTTTAAGCAAGGGAAGTCGTCACAAGGTGCCGGCGAAGGTTGGAAATAAAATGACTGCTGTTGGGAGGTGGTGGACGCGTGTGAGGTCCACTAGTATAACTAGTATAACCAGTATAACTGTCCTGACCAACTAGGGAAGTGCGTGAAGTTCTGTGGCAAGCTTCCCGACCTGGGATAGAACACAAGCATTGGTCTGTCAGCATAGTAGTGCCTCATTGTTTAATGCTGTCTCTTGAGAAAATTGATTCACAATATTATTACTATTTGTATTACTACAGTTCAAATAAGTTACTTTCCTTTTCGTTCTACAGAGAGATTAGAGTGTAACCTAAGACGGTGTATATCTTTCTGTATTCTGTATTGATGTGTTGTACTTCGGTCTGCTTATGATGTATAATCATATGTACACTTGTGCTGCCTGTGCTGTCAGGGGGGCATAGCCTAGTCAGGCCCCATCCGGGCCTGAGCCAATTTGTAGCAAATTGTCTCAAATAAAGAAAGAAAGAAAGAAAGAAAGAAGGAAAGAAAGAAAGAAAGGAAGAAAGAAAGAAAGGAAGAAAGAAAGGAAGAAAGAAAGAAAGAAAGAAAGAAAGAAAGAAAAAGAAAGAAAGAAGGAAAGAAAGAAAGAAAGAAAGAAAGAAAGAAAGAAAGAAAGAAAGAAAGAAAGAAAGAAAGAAAGAAAGAAAGAAAGAAAGAAAGAAAGAAAGAAAGAAAGAAAGAAAGAAAGAAAGAAAAGAAATGAGGAGACGATTTCGGCACCCGCATTTACTCATTCTTTAGCAAGTTTCTGCAGTCAGTTTCCGACGGAGACCCATTTTTTAGCACACCAAGAAAATGAGGTGTGTCCGTGTAAACGAGCCTCTATTCACAATATCAGAAATGAGAAAATTTCGGTAGCCACAGTCACTCATTGCTTAGGAAGTTTCTGCAATCAGTTTCCGATAGAGACGCATTTTAAGAACCCCAAGAAAATGGAATATCGCATAAACGAGCCTTTTTCACAGTACACGGAGCCGGTGTCTATTATCGCTGCAGTTGAAGGCGAAAACCAGCAGCTGGGAGAGACTGACGAAGGGATATGATGCGCCCGAGGAGTGCGTCAAAGATGATCGAGGATTGAGAGAGGGCAAGAAAAATGAGGAGGAGAGAGAGAGAGATGGGGAAGTTGTTTTTGACGCGCTCGCGGCATCTCGGAGAAGATGAGGTGCTGGCTGGGGTTATTAATTATGCGGCAGGACCTCCGCTCGGCCGTGTCGGTGGAGCTCTTTTGGGATCTTTAAAACGCGTGTAAGTGCCGGGAGATGACTAGGGTGGGAGAAAGAGGGAGGCGGTAAATTGCATGTTCCTGCGTGCTGCGACCTCAAACAAGCCGCCCAGACCCTTTTGTGGCGGAAAGAAATAAATCTTCTCGCGCGGGGTATCTTGGGAGAAAGTGAGCGTACTGTGAGTGGCTGGGTTTGAATGTTGGCGAGGTTCGGTAGTGATGTAGGCAAGCTGTAATTTGTTTGTCTAGTCCTCAAAAGTGCGCTTTTGTAAACTTTCTTGTTTACTTTGAAATGCATGTTTTTGTGAAAATCGGGTGAGCTTACTGACTGCCACCAGGTGGTGTCGACCTTGTATAGCACCCCGTACACGAGGGCATCACAGGGATTCCGGAAGCTCTGAGGCTTCAAAACAACTAAGGTTTCATTTCTCAGAAAGTGGAAGTAAGTACGAAGTGTGTTTCTGCTTGTTGTTGAGTCTGTTCGTCCAAGACGACATGCCCTCGTCAGGTTTTTTTAAAAACACATTTAACCTGTACGTTCACGATTTTTTACTGCATAAGCTGAATAAACAATTATGTATTTATTTATTTATTTATTTTATTTCATCTATACTGCCAGCGTTCAAGGAAGGCCGTAGGAAGAGGTGGGTCAGTAATTATTTTTAAGAGGCTCGAATACTGGTGGATGAGAATAAGTGAGTAGTTAAGCTAGAGAGATAAATCGACGTAATGTATTTGAAGAAGACAGTTCAGGAGCTCTAATTATTACTCACCAACCTGATGAAAAGTGGTCGCCAGTAGTTAGATATCGTTTGGTATGCTGCGAGATTGTGGGCTCAAACACGTATGGTACGGACCATCCCACCAACACATCAGCACAGTCTGGCTTAGCCGTCATCCGCAAATGTTTTCCTTGGCTGAGATGACCACATAATTCGGCCTCGCACAGTCTGTTAGTTTATCTAACTGCTTTTTCCCCCTTGTTGTTACTTTCCTTACTCGATGGCTCCACCGTTATAATGTCTAGTTCTTCTAGTTTTGATGACAATACCAGTTCTAGTCATAGGTCTAATGATCACTGCAGTTTCATCGTGATAGCGATAGCTACTTAGTGGTGGGTCCAGTTGCATTGCTGGACAGCAAAGCTACGGGCGGCAAGTTTGACCTCTTACCAAACTCGCCTGCTCGCAAACGTGCACACGCCAAATCAACAAAGACATCTGCAGCTGCCAAGAAAAAAAATCCGCTGTGGCTTAGCTTCGTTAAGCCCGGTAATTGCGAAAGCAATATCCGTACCTACGCCATGGTTCAGCTGGTAGTGTAGCTGGTGGTGGTGCTTGTGGTTAGACTTGTGGGGATGCATCGGTTATCCAATCCAATCCAATCCAATCCAATCAAATCTAATCTAATCTAATCTAATCCAATCCAATCCAATCCGAGTTAGGCCGCCGTTCATGTGCACCGCCGTCGCACACGGACGGCGCGAGATGGTCGCCCAGTTCTTCGGCGTGACGTCACAACACCTGCGGCGCTCCTGGCGGAGAGAGCGGGAGTTAGGCCGTCGTTCATGTGCACCGCCGTCGCACACGGACGGCGCGAGATGGTCGCCCAGCTCTTCGGCGTGACGTCACACAGAGGTCATGCGAAAGGTCATTTCATGTGCACCGCCGTCGCACCGCAAAGGCTTGAAAGTGAAAGTAGTATTGCTCTCGCAATAAAAATTCGTACAAGAATATATGAAGCCAAGAGCAAACAAACTTATTTCGAAGTACAATTTATAAATTTCGCGGTACAGGCTAATGGCATCCTAGAGGCTGGACAATGTTGAGGGAGTAATAACAACAAGAAATGCCATAACTATCCAGGCGAACCATAACTCTAAGCGCGGGGAGTTACAAACGCTGAGTTGAAACGATACTAACAGTGGTTCCAACTAGACACTGCTTGAAAATCTTTCTGGCTCTTGGCCTTCTTACTTTGTTTTCTATTTTTCTGAACGTCATTAACGGTGATCTGGCCTATTCTAGCTGCATGAAAAATCCCAGATCTCGACGCATTTGTCGGAAAGAAGCGACCCTCCTAGGTTTTAATAGAAGAAAATTAAGAAACAAAAAAAATCAATTTTCTTACTCGGCACAAGCAAATTACACCACTCTGCACTGCAACACATTCGCAAGCGCTCGCGTTGCCTTGTCTGATCTCGCAAAGAACACTTTTTTAGGCCCTCCCAGACCGATCGGCGCCATAATTCAAGCAATCGAGCGAAGCAAGAGGCTGGAGAAGCAAATTGCATTTATGCTAATTGAACTCTCTCGCTGCTGTTTAGTTTCATTAAGGCCTCCGATACTCTTAGTTATGGCTCTAGCCAGGCTAAGGAAAGAAAAATAAAACCCTCCTAATGAACGACCTCGCAAACAGCGCAGAGATAGAACGTCTCAAGGGCTCGCGAACAGCTAATGCATAGATATCCGCAAGTAGTGGAGATGAATGTAAGGAAACGAGGCCTAATTGAATCAGGACTCGCTGATTTCAATCTTTCTTCCCTATCGTGTCGGGGATTCGTGGCCCGTCGGCTGTTCTATTCTTTTTCTTGTTCTTTCTTTTTATTATCCTGTTCTTATTTGCACTAGGCCTCTTAGAGCTGGGCTCGGCTCTGATCCGCGCATAAGGCAATTGGCGAGCTCTCTTCTTTAGGAGAGGGCTTGGTTCTTTCGCTTACCCTAACAGCGGCCTCTCAGCCCTTGGGTTTTCTTTTCTTTCCATCTTAGCCGTGCGATCAAGAAAAAGATAGTAAGACAAGCAGAGAAAAGAAGAGCCGAAGAAAATGAACGTTTGGCTGGGGCGTTGTATATCGAATGGACGATAGCAGGGGAACTGTAGTTAGTGGCGAATTAATTACCTAATTGCGCGCTGATTCGCGCCTTGCTTTTTGTTGTAGTTTTTTTGTTTTTTATGACCTCCATCTTCCTCCCGTTTCATCGGCGCGTGATTCTTTCCGGTCATTTCCGTGACCCGACGCAGAGCTTAAGGAGAGATGGTGGATAGGCTGGCGGTTTCATTACGGCAATTTCTTCCCCTCCGTATGCAAGTTATACGGGGACCCCACAGATGCTTCTCAGCGAGCTTTTTTTTCTTAATCCTTTTTTAATCAGATCTTTTTTATTTCATTAACTTTACGACGCACTTTCTTTTTGATTTGCCGTGAGCCTCACTGGATTTGGCTTGTCTTGATTTAATTTTTTTTTAGCGATTAGTCAAACCTGGGTGGGGGCTTTCACTCGAGCGAAAAAAGTATTTAAAAAATTAAAGTAGTAATAAAAGAAAAATCAAGACGGGAAGATTGAAAGCGTGAAGAGAGTTTGACCCGAGTCGTTTCGCGCGGATATAAATACAGCGAATGGGTTAACGGTTCAGCGCGCGAAGACAGCGCAGGGCGATGAGCAAGAAAATGAACAGCGTTTCCAGCGGAGGTGTGTGACGCGGTTGGGTGTAATCGCTCAATGCCGGGAGTAATTAATCAAGATGCTCTTTACCGTTCCCTGCCCTGGCCGTCTCCTTCTCCTCGAGCAAGCCTTAGCAGCTCTCCCTCTCTGTCTCTGCTGCAGATTTTGTTTACGAACGCAGTCAAGTCACGTGTGCCATGCCCGGTACTGGAGGCAATCTATTTTGCGCCGCTCGCCACTATCACGAAGTTCCCGTCTCCTTCGTTCACACTGATAACCTGTATCAGGGAGATTTTTTTTTAGTCTTAGTCGTCGAAATTGCAGTGTGTCTGTCGTTAGAATAATAAAAAAAAAATGTCAGCTAGACTTTATTATCATTCTTCTTAGTTTCTCCTTCTGACATACTTTCGACGCCTTTCATTCCGAAGAGCCGCCGCGGTGGCTCAGTGGTTATGGTGCTCGGCTACTGACCCGAAAGACGCGGGTTCGATCCCGGCCGCGGCGGTTGAATTTGTTTGGAGGCGAAATTCTAGATGCCCGTGTACTGTGCGATGTCAGTGCACGTTAAAGAACCCCAGGTGGTCGAAATTTCCGGAGCCCTCCACTACGGCGTCTCTCATAGCCTCAGTCGCTTTGGGACGTTAAACCCCATAAACCAAACCAAGCCATTCCGAAGAAGTGTCCTGTACAGTCCTCAT
Organism: Amblyomma mixtum; assembly: GCF_055824585.1. Lineage (NCBI taxonomy): Eukaryota > Metazoa > Arthropoda > Arachnida > Ixodida > Ixodidae > Amblyomma > Amblyomma mixtum. Next base: position 54,036,572 of record NC_143019.1, read on the forward strand.
CATAAAAACCTAATGACGCCACAGATGCAAAGTCACGTGACCACCTACTGGGCAATCAAAATAAAGTACGTATTCCCTGTCTGGCCAATGAGAACCTACTGTCTGAAGTACTGCGGTCTCACCGTTTACCTCGGAAAAATCTCCTACCATCACCGTGAAAACGTGACGTCCCTAATTTGTGGGCGCGTGATAACCTTCTGGCCAATAAGAGTGAAGTCTACCAGGTTCATCCGCTGGCCAATGAGAAAGCACCGTCTAATGTCACGTGAAATAGTTTTTAGGACATGTCACCTGTGGTGATGGGGTCGAGATTAGTGATTGCGGTGGTGAGTTTTTCTCGTTGGCCATAAGAGTGCATTGTCGCGCACTTTTTCGTGATGGAATTCTGGGAATGCACTTCTTAATGCGATAGCACAAGAGTGCCACGAAGGCGAAAGCTGTAGTACGGTGTTGGCGCCGTCGCCGTCTGTGTGAAGTCTGCATCTGCCAACCGTGGTAAGTGGCAGGTGGTGCTTAGAAAGATTTCCCTCTTTCCACTTGTAGGGGAGAGGAGGAAGACGGCGGACCCAGACTGACTCAGCAAAAATAAAAAAGGGAAGGAATTACGCATAGAAACGGAATAAGCACAGAATTGAAATTAGGATAAAATCGGAAACGAAATATAATGGCGAGCGAAAGACAATAAAATCGGAATTGAAATAGAATCGGAACTGGAACAGGATTAGAACTGGAATAGACTGGCGAGTGTGGAAAAAAGTTGTGCTTAATTTCTCCCGCATGAATTCAAATGATCACCCCTAATTTTTTTTTATTTTGTGCGCCGTGTTTTATTAAGTCTGTCGAAGTCTTTAAAAAGTTGTGTTTATTTTGACAACACATCAGTTAAAGCTCACTGACAGCTCGCTTGTCACGAGCACGTTCCTAGTTGATCAGAGAAACTTGTTGCAACTCATTCATTCCATCATGCAGGCTCCTCCAATCTAAGCTCATCAAAAGACCCCAAACATACTGACGTCAAGCTCTTACTTGCTTCCCAAGCCGCCGCCTGCGGACCCATATTCGTTCCTCCTGACAAGCGAGGAAGGGCATTTTCTTTCTTGAGCTGAAGCGCTTGCACATCTAGCGAACCTTCTCTGTTTTGAGGCTCTGCCTTGTTACTTCGAGCAGATGACGGGCGAGTAATGGTAAATGCGTGTTCCATGCTGCGACCAGACGTCAGGCCTAGCTTGTTTTCCCGTCGGCATGAGCAAATTTTGCAAGGATTAAGCGCTCGTATCTCCTTGAGCTGGCGAGTACGCGTTTCACGTCGGCGTTTCTGAAAAGAGCGCCTGACGCTGCTGCTGCTGTTTTGTTGTCTTCTTTCCGATGCGCTCGCGGAGTGCCTAGTATTCCCGCATTAGCAACATTAATTGATTAGCGTCAAAATGTTGATTTTTCTTTGCGACGGCTTGGGCGGGGTTCCCCACTGATTCAAGACGAGGCGACGGTCAGCCACACAGTAGCTGGGGCCCATGGCGCTTTATGCAGTTATAGGTATCGTGTTTATTCTTGTATGCGTCGACGCCTTTTTGCAGGACCGCGTATTGAGAAGCTAATTATCGACAAGGAATAGTTATAAGGTAACGCTAATAAGAGTTCCTTTTTTAACCCAGCTAACCGGTATGATTCTCATATAACAGCGCCAGGTTAAATAAAAAAATAACTTTGCGAGCGACAAGGCAATGAATAGAGCATAATTTAGTTGTTACTTAACTTTTAGTTACGAATGAACGCAAACGCAAAGGAGATATATATATATATATTTCTCTTTGCACCGGAGTGCCTGCGTGCAGGCACATTTCATGTAAAGGATTTTTAGCATAACGGGGACACAACACAAGAAAGACAACAACACGGGCGCTTTCTTGTGTTGTGTCCCCGTTGCGCTAAAAATCCTTTATTATGTCTGAAAACCAACTAGCTCATCAGTTAACCCTCTTAAAGTAGATTTCATGTAATTGTTTATTTCACAGGATATTTAAAAGTGGCTCCAAATTGTCGTTCCCTGTTAATATTGCCCCCGTTAATATCGATTACTGACATTATGGATTATTTTTATGGGGACTTGACCTTCCTAAAACATTTACGACTCATTAACAGGAAAACTAGCCGTCCGGACGATGCACAGGGTGAAAATGCAGAGCTCATTTGGGCCTATGTATTTCTGTCGCGTTAATAGGGACAGCGATATTAAAAAACAACTTAAGGTTATGGTAGACTTCTCTGCATACTAGCCTTCAGTGAAGTGGAAATTAGACAACTTCTTGGCAGCTCCAAGTGTAATTATCCTAATAGTCATTACATTTCAAATAATGTGATGCTATATGGAGCACCTAACGGCCCATGAATGATCGCAGCACATGGCGTGCTGCGTCATGTTGCGGGGGTTTATGGGACGTGGTACGGACATATGGGTAATAGCCTTTTTTCTTTTTATTAATTATTTCATGCATTACAGTGCAAACGCTGCCGGTTGACGCGTACACCAGTCAGTCGCACTGCATGAGCAGTTGTCAATAATACGCTCTCTGCAGTTCTGCTAAGTTGAGGGTGGACTGAGATAACTACTAGAGGTTTTTGGAGCATAGAAAATTGGAGTAGGAGATACGTCATCATGCCATGTGCTGTGATGATTAATGAACCACTACGTGCTGCATATTGCATCACATTATTTGAAATGCAATGACTATTAGGATAATTACATTTGGAGCTTCCACGAAGTTGTCTAATTTCCACTTCACTGCCGGCTAGTATGCAGAGAAGCCTACCATAACCATAAGTTGTTTTTTAATATTTTTTCTTCGCAATTCTTTAATGTGGACAACTCACTTTATGTAAAGTTTTGATCGGGAACCAAAGTGTCCATATTAACAAAGCACGACTGTGTATGAATGAGTTGTCCTTAAGAAAGATGCCTTTCGCAAACGTCACTGCTTCCAGCTTTGTTCACATGTATCCACGTGTGTGAAGTTGAAGCGTCAGTGGAAAAGGCCTTCCTTCCGCCATTCGCTCAACTTGGCCGCCGATGATGATGATGGTGACGACGACGGTGACGTAGGGCTTAGTGTCATTCATTGTTATGAATGAATTGCGGACAGATGAAAACCGATCTTAACAATATGGTAGTTTGGACTTGTTGGTATAGCATATTACAAAAAGACTTAGCGCAGCATAACGGGACAGAGAATAGCACTCGTCCTGTGTACTTCCTTTTTTGTGTCCCGTTGTGCTGCGCTATGCCTTCTTCTAAGGTACAAACGGGACGCTTCAAACGGCTCTGGATCTTCAAATGCGAACCGCTGATTCCTGAAGAGGTTGAAAATGGCATCGGACGTTTCAGCATAGTCATCAGTCATTCACAATGAAGTGTGTTCACTTAGTGTCGCACCATTTGTGTTTTTCTCGTGTCAAAAAAATTTCGCTAATCAACCTAAATATAATCAGATAGGTTTTCTATGGGAGTAGATGCGGTACATGTAAGGACCCCCTTCGTCAGCGCAAGAGCGCGAGCTATCATTCTAAGGAAGAATTCTCATTTTATTCTTTTATTTTCACTGTCCAGTATCCGGTAAAAAAAGGAACCAGCATAGTTCCGATTCAGCCGCTCTCACAACTCTTGCTAGTTAGTTCTAGAGTATAGTCTACCTGAATTCGAGATGTCTGGATTTTCAGTCTCATCCTTAGCTATAATTTCGTTCTTCGCCGCCCGCTTAAAGTCTGCGCACCTTTTTCCCCAGAAAAAGTCACCCTTCAGACCCGCGTTCGCTAAGCCTCCGTCTGAGTTGGCGGGTTTAGGCTCCCTCTTAATTTGACGCCCTCATTTGCCTCTTCTTCTCTCACCTCCTCTGCAGCGACCCAGCCGTCGCGCGTCGGCTTTGCGCTCCCGGCAAGTGTGTTCCTTCGGCAACAGCAACAGCGGAGCCGCGAGCGCCCGGCACCCGGAAGGTATTAGCAGCGTCGTTAGTCATACGAGAGGATGCCAAGACACTTGCGTCACTTTTTCGTCTTGCCTCACCTCCCCTCGTTCCCCTCTGTTCTCGACGCTGGCTTGTATACGAAGCACAACGCAGCACTGAAGCGAGAAACGGAGTGCGCGACATCCAAGAGCAAAGGGTGTTCCGTCGTCCTTAATCCCTCTCTGCCCCTTCCATTCTTTCTGCTCGATATGACGGATGCTCGCGACTCCGGTGATCTTTCGGTTTATCCCCTCGGCAACACAACGCAGAGCTGCCTGCCCTGTAAGCGGGGAAGAAAATGAGGAACGGAGCTATAAGCCAGTCGGTATACTTGTTCTCCATTGCAGACCAAGAGGACGAAATGCTCTCTCTTGTTCACATCGCCTGTTTCCTCTCAAATACACGCGTCTGTGTCTGTAATGAAATAATTTGGGCAGAGAGAAGGTGGCTCTATCACGGGGATAAGAAAGTCAGGAGCGGTGGATGATACGAAAGGACGCAGCCAACGGTTCATGCGTTTACAGGGCTTTTCTTATTTCGTACTCTCCGACTGCAGTGACAGACACGATAAACTTTACAGTCAGAATACACGACTTATATCTCATTAGACTACTTTTCGTTTTATCTGGATACAAAGCACTTAAGTCAGAAAGTCCCGCATAAGCAGCGGCCGCTGAGCCTCTTTTGCAAAGCTTGCGTGATCGCTACGGCCATTGTGCTTAAGATAAAAAAGCAAGTTCTTGCTAATTGCAAAGAGCAAAGTATTTACTTTTCAATGGTGCGCGTTGTAAATATCAATTCGTGTTGGTACGCGTAGAGTGAGGAGCAAAATACGGAGTGCAAACTCCGAACAGAAAGGAGTCAAAAGGTAGTAAACTACCCTCTAGTTCTCTTCCTTTTGTAAAAGAAAGTGAGATAGAGGACAGCTTACTTTCTTTTTACTCCAATATAGGCGTATTCGTGTTTAGAGTACATAATACGGCATAAAGTACATAAAACATAGAGTACATAAAACGGCATAAAGTACATAAAACATAGAGTACATAATACGGCATAAAGTACATAAAACATAGAGTACATAAAACGGCATAAAGTACATAAAACATAGAGTACATAATACGGCATAAAGTACATAAAACATAGAGTACATAAAACGGCATTCTGCTAGCGGCGCGATGATCGCGTATGATCTCGCCGCCTTCATTCTCCTTCTGCATAATATGCTATACTTTCAAAATGCATCAGCAAATAAAGACTGATTCTGATTATGAATACTCGGCAATGCGGAACGTAAATCTGCCCATCGCCCAGTTGCACTTCCTTCGCCATTTTTTTCCCCGAACGTCAACCATGCATAGAGGATTGACACACCAGCCGCAATAAGGATCCCTGCATCCGTAGAGTTTCTTACTATTACCTAGAGAGAAAGCTGGCAACCCGTCTATGGGAGATTGCATAGCGACCCCTCGAGACCACTTCAGCCGCCATGGGCGCTCAAAGCATCATGGGGCGGTGAGCTACCGACTGCAGAACCACAACTTTTGGCCAAAAAACAATGCAAAAATAAACGCTATTGGATAATCAAGAAGGTCCAATATCCTGTCTGTAAATTGCAACAAACGAGCAGAAATGCATTTAAATGCAAAGTTTGCCCAAAATAAGAGATGACTAGCTCTCCTATTGGCCAAGTAATGAACACTACAAAAACTAATATTTTGTATTTAACAGGCGCACTTTTGAAAGTAAATATGTTTTTTTAAAATCTGGTTGGTTAAACACTTTATGAGGTTTTTAATGGCATTCCAGAAAAGTGAAACCTTTTATTAGCGTCGTGTGCTGTTGCGTTTTCATTACTATGGCTTTTGCACACTGCGTTCGCAGGAAAGTCGTCTGCGCGCACACGAACAGCGTTTTCGGAATGAAACATCTCAGTAGTATCACTCCGTGTTCCGGAAAAAATACGACTGTCTCGCAACAAGTAGCTCACCGTCCCATGATGCTTTGAGCGTCCATGGTGGCTGAAGTGCAGCGCCGCCAGCTTTCCGTCTAGGTAATAGTAAGAAACTCTATGCCTGCATCCAAATGTTGTCTAACGTCCTTAATTTTTAAGCTACCCTTAGGGGTTGGCCACGCAAATAAAGTTATGTCTCCCTCTCTCTTTCTCGCAAATAAGCGAAATGAGGACCGTAAGAGGCGAGTAGATTACAAATATGCATCTAGGAGGCGGTACACAGCCGGCCTGGGACGCATCGAAAACCAGACCATCACGAGATTCCCCGTCCTCTGCAGACACTTGGCCATAGGCGCGCTTCCCGGGAACAATGAACCCTGAGAGCGGAGCCGAACGGTGCGTAGACGGTCGTAGTCGTCCTCTGGCGAACAAGGGAGGCCCATCAATGGAGTGTGCCCACTCGGGTCCCGACCCCCGCCGCCACGGCTCGAGGGAAGCATGTTCGCTCCCCAGCGCGGTTTTAATTAGGGAGCGAATTAGCGGCAGCGTCTTGACTTCCGCCTCCTTGCCTCGCCGCTCGCGACGCCGGAGGCTCAGCGAAACGGAGCGGCGTCACCGCGCTTTGCACCGTGAAAGGAAAACTATCCGGCAGAGGCAATATGCTTTTGCGCTAACGTCACCGATAGTATGTATGCCTTCAGTGTGGCGGATTTGCCGTTGTTCTTATTATACTGCTTCAGGTGGACTAAATTTATCCGGATCTCTTCTCCCCGGTGTCTCTCATAGCCAATGTGTCGCTGTGAGACGTTACAGAACTGTGAGACATTATACTCTCAATTTACCACCTGCAATTTTATTCTGTTGCTGATAAATAGCAAAAGTATGGCCCATACGCGTGCTTTACCGCAACCAGCCATTCTTTTGAAGTCGCACGCCCAAGCCTTCGAAAGTACCACTTCCCTAATTTCGTTCCTTTTTCGAGTAGCAACAAACTAAACATTTCTACCTCTTGACACTGCCATCGTCATCTGTCAGTCTTCATTACATCAGCTTTCCATCAATAATAGATTGTGTGTATAACTGGAAAAGATTTGTGTTCTTCCCAACTTAACTCATTTGTAGACGCCACCGTTTAACTCACTTTGACATTATCGTCACTCTTATCACCGGTATCAATCAGGTTACCTTCATTGCAAGACGTAACCCTTCTCCACTGATTCCCATTGCATCTGCCCAGCGCGGCTACACTGCTCCAAGAGATTACCTAATCTCAGTCCCGGCATTCACCTCACATGTTTCCGCCACATGTTACTTTTAGAGACAATCACTTATCGGTTAAGAAAACCAGATGTCCCCCGAAGTTCATTGTCTCCTTTTGCATTTTTTGAATTTTTTTATATAACTCACGCGGCTTCCCTTCTGTCTCATCAAGTAGTTACGTGGCTGGCATTACCAACGAGTTGTAACGTACTGGTCACTTTTTCAGATCATTTTACGTGCAACACCTCTCCAGACGCGACATCTTCAGTACCACCAACGCTCACTCCCTACCGGACGACAGCCGCTCCGCTGCCTCTCTGCTTCATCCCTGCGACCCTCGTCGGAGGATGCGGGGCTTCCCTTGGCTTCGTCGCGTTGTCTTGGCTTGTCTACGGCAGCGGCTAACGAGGGCTTCCCTCCCCTCTACCGGTCCTCTCGGAAACCCCTTGCTCCCCTCAGCGACGGCAGACTTTTGGCGGCTCGATGATCTCGTAAACACGCCCTCGCCTGACCGCGGCTTCGGGGCCGGACTGGCTCGCTTTCTTGGCTGCCCCCGGGGTCGCCTAATTGGGACGCGGCCCTGTCACCGCCTCGCCGTACACTTACTGACTCACTCCCGTTGGGGCTCGCACACAGAGCCGTTATTATTAGGTTTACTGGGAAGACTTCATATGCGTGTCGGCTATCCTGAGTTGTGGCTTATTATAGCGTGTCAACTTAATGTCCGAGCAGCGCTTGCGGCGTTTTTAGTTAAGTCGTGTGCATGTGCACCGAATGGTTGTCACCCGCATGTCTGCTCGGTGCTTAAGATAAAGTTGTACGCTTATCCTTAGAGACACAAGGGCTGGATGGCCTGAATTCAGCCCGCTCTACGACTGTACGGTTGTGAGCTTTATCAAAGGGAACGCGCGAACGCGTGGCAGATAGTCTCGAACCCTACTTGTGGCGATATGCCTCGGCTACTTTTCGCAGCGAGGTGGAAAGTGTTCTGCTGCCTTGACTGCTTCAGGCAATGGAGGATCGCACCTCCCTTACCACTTTCTTTCTAAATGTGCCCACCGCGTATGGCCACAAATAGGGTTCGAGGTTATTTGCCACGAGCTCGCGCGTTCCCTTTCATATAGCTTACGACTGTACATACATGATACTACGTGATTGCAGTGGTACATGAGCGCACTGGTGGGGTCGGGCTTGAAGTGCGACCTTTGCGCACAGACAGGCAGAGGTATTATGAGTGCTTTTCCTTTGCCAAACGAAGAGGATTTGATTTGATCGGCGCAGGAGCAAGTCCATCCCCAGCCACTCCAGTATACTGTATTGCGTTGGCACCTTTGCGTTTGGTGGTTATGCTCAGTAAATAGGCTTCTACATTTAGCTCGCTAGTTCAATGGTTATACACTGCCGTGTGCTCTGCGGAATGTCAGTTATCTTCCTTTGCATGCAAGAAGAAAAAACAACTTCGAACTATGCCTCCGCTAATGTCTAAAACGTCTCTTTTAACACATTTTTATATTTATTTTTTATTATATGCCAGTGAGATATCCTTGTGTCCCAAAGGTGCTTTTCTTTTTCTTTTGCACTCTTCAATACTAAAGAAAGTAGCCGGCCCATAAACTGTTCAGGAGATGAATCAGGTGTCTCTCATTTGTAGCCAATTGTAATATATCTCTAGTGCTAGACAGACAGTCAAAATCAATTTGCAGTCGGCTATTTCTAAAACAAGCATTCAGCCCTTCAAGATAACAAACGACGAGCCATTCCTCTATGGCGAATAAAAAACGAGAGGCGGTTTAAATCTTATCGCAGCTCATACTGAGGTTACAATGCTGGCCTTCTATGTGAAACAAGCTAGTATTTTCGCGAATATTACCAGTGGACTCTTCGAAGCCACTTTCTAATTTCAGTAACATTAGCGTACCGCGCCGTCTTCAGTACCTAGGTGCCTGTAACGGCACATTCTTCCCACATTAGCTGTGGGCAGTATCTAAAATCGAATGTCCGCACGGACGGACAGGAACTATCGTACTTTTGCATTCATCCTTCTAACCACATTTGCATTCAGTATCTAGCCCCACCTCTCGTACATGGCCACGATCACCAGCTTTGCTGAGGCAACGAACTCACACATGACACGCATGGCCGAGCAGCCAAGCCGGAGGGCCATCTCAAGCCAAGTCGAATCGTTCCACACAAGCCCGATAAACCGTTTTCTCCTGGGCCACCGCTAATGACCCGACTCGGAGCGGCCAAGTCCATTCGCTTATTTCGAGAGCGCCGACGTATGAAGGCGCCTCCTCTGCATGGCGCACAGCTCGGGACAGGGCGGCGCGAACCTGCGCTAACAAACACCACAGACACAGCACCATCAACGCGCCGACGGTGACTATCTCTAACCCACCCGCTGGAAAGCACCCCGCATTCCAGCCATTTCTTGCAACGCGCGCCATCTCGCGACAGAGGCGCGGCGTGACGAGTCGGACCGACCACGTACCCTCTGAGAGGTCTATTCTTGAACGGACGTCCACCCTTTCTCTCTCTCTCTCTCTCTCGGTGTCTGGCTACAAACCAGCGCGGCTCATGGCAGAAGCACCACTACTACGAGTCGTCGTCGTAGTTGCTGCAAGTGCCGCGTTTTTGGACTGAGAATGGCGTGCCTCCGTTAATTGTGTCGTCGGGCTCTCGTTGTGTATGCGCTTAGGGATGCGATTCTCCCTACTACCCTTACTCTACCCTTTCTTCCTCATCACCCAGCCCGAAACTGCCTCGACACCCCCCCCCCCCTCTCAGCGCCGTTTGTGCACTCCTCCGTGCTGGCTTCTCCTCTGCACGCCGACGAGCCAACCGTCCTCGCGCCAACGCTCCTGCGCGTGCAAGCGGCGGAGGCCGACTTTCGTGCTGAGCGCATGGAAGCAAGCCAAGCTTTTAATTACGTGCCTCTTCCCTAAGAATCCTGGCCCATTACCGAGGTCCGACGGCCACCAACGCCCGCGCGCGTTTCTGGGGAGAGGGAAGCATTTGCAACCTTCCCCATTCTTTCCTTCCTTCCCTAGTCCGTGCCGCTTCCTCGGTGTCCAAGCGGACGACGGCGCGCAGTCCAAGAATAGCTGGGGCACGTCTTCATCATCGCGAGATGCGTTGGAGCCCCGTCCGTCCGTGTGTGTGTGTTGTGTGCTGCGCTTTCGTAGAGCGCGTTCTTTCTCTCTAGTCCTAGGCTCTTCGTTACTGCGCCGGTGTTCCCTGGCGAGCCGTTCTCCTCCCCCCCCATCTCCGTTCTTTACGGGCGAATGCACGTAATGTGGCCAAATGGCGCCCTTCCCCCCCCCCCCCCCCCCCTCCGCCACCGCCGCCGCCACGGTGATGGAAGAAGGGTTAAAGTCGTAAATGGCTCCCGACGCGTTACTTGTGCCGGGAGGCGGAGTGTAGGGACGAGAGCGCTCTGGCAAGGTAGGCAAGAAGGGTGAGGGGAAAGGGTGAGGGTGCCGTCTCGTGATTTCTCGAAACGAGGCCGCCGAGGGCTGCCTCGCGATGTACTTCAGCTGCTTGGGTGAGGCATTGTGATGAAGGGGAATATATGCATATCCTTGCTGCAATGTTTCGGAATTTCGAGGCCGTTACAGTGGCTGTCCTCTTTCATTTTTTTTTCTGGAAGAAACGCGCACGGTAACTGTCGTTATGTGCCCGAACAATTAAGCAAATGGATGGCTGCTAATTTGCTAAAAACGGGGGAAAAAACGAAACGACAGGGAACGAGGGTTTAGGCAAATGACAGCAACTTGTTCACACCCGGAAAAAATTCTTGGGAGGAGTTGACTACCTAGTTGCTGTTGTGGCATGTGCCTTTGCTGTATGGATGTAATCATGAACGTAATGGCTCTGGAAAACAACGAGAAGAAATGCCCTGCGTGTTAGCATTTTGCGTCTGCAATGAAGATTAAACTGTCCTTACACTTCTTAAGGCTCGTCTTACCCCTTTCCGAGCACTATTAGCAAAATAAGGTTACTCGTAAGTGATGTAATCTTCTTCCGCCATTTTTATGGTCAAACGTTCATCATGGCCGTTTAGAGAGCCGTATATTGACTGCTGGCGTATGCTGGGGAACTGTTCACCATGCGACCGACGGAGTCAGTGTGTGTGTACTAGGCTGGCAACGCAAGACAGGCCCTTCTTCCTCTGAATTGTGCCCTCCCTATATGTGACCTGCTCCCAGCAGCGTTTGTAAAAGAGGTCTGCGAAGTGTATTATTTTTTTTATTTTGCTTCAGCCTTGGTGTCTTTCACGTTTTACCAGCTATTTTGAGTTTCAGTAAGTTTCCAAATGGTTAAGTCTTGGTCTTTGCCTTTTCACGCTATGTACAGTTTTGTTCGTCTACTCCGAATGAAGTATAACGGGCTTGTCGGCTGCTGGAAGGATTTACGCATAAAAAAATCGCATTGACACGTAATTATATTATGTGTTGCCAACGTCTAATTACGACTAAGTGACGAAATATCTTTGAATATTTTTTTTGCTATCCATGAGTTTTACCTCTCGAATTATGCACGCAAACACAGATATGTGGTTTTGAAGCGTCGAAAATTAGGTTTAATTCTCTAATTTTATAGTTAGTTACACACCAGTAACAATTCCTTGACCGCATCGGGGGCCTAGTTGTTTGCGCATCCGTCTCGTGTGACATAGGTGCGGGGTTCAACTCCCAGTGCCACTGGGTTACCACCGATGAAACAACGGGTACAAGCTTACCCTGACCTGTTGCTTGGCTTCTCTCGGATGAAATGCTCAGAAACTGGCTCTCTGACCCCACCTCGAGTAGTGCTAAATACCTTGCGCCATTGTGTTTTTGGCCAAGCTAACCTTCCATCTTAATAATTAACTATCATCATCAGTATCAGTAGCACTTAAATTTATTCGTATTTACATCAGGTTTCCTACATATATCAGATCTAGCGGTTGTAAGTTCAGAACGTTCATCTCACATTTACGCTTCCTGAACATTACGGGACTAAGCGAGGGGAAGACAGCAATCAGGTATTCGATCTCAAAAGAAAGAGCCTATAGGCAATCCGAAGACAAATCCAAGAAGGACCATACAGGTAAAAGCTAATCACGAACCCCTTCGTGATAAAGTAGGAAGGCCTTACGGCCCGTGCGCGTAGCACGAGCGAAAGAGCGACTGACAAAAGAAAGCGTAATATAAAACACTTCCGCTTCGTGCGAGACGGGTCCTGACTGAATTCCAGGCTTCGAAACAATAACGTCGTGAATAAAAAATTGACAGGTCATACTCGAGCGGAGGCGTATTCACTCCGCCACTGTGGATTGCAGGCTCTGAACTTTGGGCTTTAAATAATGCACGAGGCTTGTCAAGCGTATATATATTTTTAATTCCTGCTACTCCTTCCTTCTCTGGCTACGCGTTTTCCTTTTGGAGCCGTTAAGCCTCCCGACGTTCTTATTACGACTTAGCCCTGGTTCCGCATGGTCTGCCTATTACCTCGACACGCCGTCTATGCTCTAAGCTTTCCCTTTTTTTGTTTTCTTTTCTTTATTTTTTGGTCATGCCCTTACACGTGTCGAGCCGTCCTCCCAGACGTAATTTGGTTTGAGGTTGATGTCGCGGGTACGACCGGAGTAGAATCTCGCTCGGGAATAAAGGCTGAAATCGGGAGAGCAGGCAAGACCCGGAAAGACAAGGGAACGCTGCCAATCGGCAAACCCTGCGAGTGGTAGGGACCTTTTGACTCCCAGAAGACTCTTTCCCCGACTCACCCCCCCCCCCCCCCCCTTTTTTTTTACGCCATCGTAAAGACTGGTCTTTCCACCCGTTCCGTCGTCTCAGAAATCCTTTCTTGTGCTATTCCGACTTTTTTTTTTTTTTGCGCCTCGTGACCTATGTGATTACGCAACGCGTGTGTTTAGCTTGCTTTTCCTGTTTTTTTTTTAAATTTCTGCGTGGTCACGTGTTTTCTGAACCATTTCTCGTCTTAGCGCTGAACAGGTTTCTCAGTGTCGTTGTCTACTTTGCTCACGCTGCAATGTACAATGCGTATTACCAGCATTTTTGCAGGCCTTTAGCTAGCCGACGCTCTTTCCAGGAAATATAGTTGCTTAGGCTTGAACATTTTCACTTCATATCATTAAATTTGACGCCAGAGCTGACGGAAAGCATTAAACGAAAACCCAAGGCAGTTCACCGCCTCTACCGTCGATATTCATCTTCGTACTCTTTCTGTCACTGAATTATCCTACTGCGCACTTTCCTTGCTCAGCGTATTTCAAAACGGAAGTTTTTACAAGGCCGGAAATAATACATAAATCTCCACATTCAAGAGTACGTTCTCAGTAGAACTGACTTTATCGCTTTATTCTCCGACAGGAGCGCGAGAGGCAGAGCGCATTTAAATATCACAGCTCTGGCAAGCCCCCGCCAAAAATGTCGAGCGTACTACATACGTCATCGCGAAGCCATTTAACGTCCGCCAACACCGCGGAAGCGTGGCGTGAAGCAGTTAGAGGAACTTGATTTCGTTTTCGCTAGAAGGGGCTGCGTCCCTGCTCACCCAAAGCTATGCGCGCCGTTCTTCGGGCCTTATGCGGGCGGGTCTCTTTGTCGTAGGAGGCTTAAGCACTAAGTGTAAAGAGAACATGTGTCGTGTAAGTGACGGAAAGTAGAGGGGCTGCAAGGGGGGGGGGGAGAAAGGGAGAAAGGGTTGTCCGGGGCAGAAACGTTAGGACGTTCGCGTTGAAACAGCCGTGAAGTCGTTAGCGGCCCGCACGTTCCAGTATGTTCAGCGACGGCGACCTTCCACTGTGTTTCCCATACTTGAGTGACGCGCGCGAGCTTTGCGTTGCGTGGTGCTTCGGAAAACGCGCGCGGTATGAAATTGCGGCGGAAGCAGTAGCGCGACGTTTCACTTTTCACTCGACGACTTCGTTTGCCTTGTTTTCTTTTTTTTTCTCTCTCTCTCTCTTACTATCACTTTCGGCACAGGCTCGACTGAGGCAGTGTATTGGCGATTTGGATAGCTTTGAAGCGCGTGTAATCTCAACACCTCTGGTTTGTTCTTTGTTCGTATTTTCTCTACATTATTTGAATCACTGTTCACGCTTACGTGTCGGCGATTCCTTTGCGTGGACCTCGGGCCAAGAGATAACGGCACAAAGCAAAGTCGTGTGTGCATGGTCGACAGCTGGCTACGAAAGCATTTACGGCGAAACGTAGCGAGCCAGACAGGCTTTTAAGTTTCGGGCTTAGGCGTCCGTCAGTATTTTCGTACCGGAGAAGAAGATGAAATTCAGAGATCAGTTGGAGGAAGGCAACAAAATATTCGCAACAGCTCAATGATGCACCTATAACCGGACTTAACCGACAAATCCAGCACAATTTTTAACGCTCGGGCACTTCTCCCTTTGAATTAGTTCAAGGAAGCTTCTAAACATATGCCGCGTGTATGTAGCTTTGATGATTGACGTTGCTCGCTAAACGTCAGTGACCAGTTGATGGACTGATTTGTTCGCTGATTCCCCGACCGACCGCGACCGACCCCGACCGACCGACTAACCGACCGACCGCGACGGACCGAATTTTTTATTTTTATTATATTATAGTTCACCAGTGCACCCGCCGTGGCCGAAATCAAACCCGCTGCCTTGGCATCATGATCCGAACACGATAACCACTAGTTATTATCGAGGGTGAAAAATACCAGATATGAAGCGAGGTGTGTTCCTCCACACGGCGCTTATTCAACAGTTGAGCAATGAACTTGATATGTAACAGAACAAGTGAAACATACTTCCCAGCATTTAGGCTGTGCAATGATTTTTGTACCGCATAGAAACAGCGAGCCTCTCATCTAGATAATGGCTCACTTGGAAGTGCGACTAATTAGCGTTCACATTGAACATATACTGTCGCAAAAAAAAAAAAAGAAGCACGATACTTTCAGAGATTTGATTTCATGCGGATAGGCATACTAATGCGAAAGGTGAGGCCACGGATTTAAGGAAGATATAATATTTATCACGTTTCATTGTTACATTGTATATTTCGCTGTTTTACATTTCGATGTATTCATCTTCACATAGTGAAATGGCCATCTTTCGTCGCTTGTTGCGCTGCGCATGGAGTACGTTGGATTTGCTTTCGAGCTAATTTTCTTCCAGCTGCGACTTCACAATTGCCGAACAAATTCACTTAATTTTTTTTTCTTTGGATATTTTATCAAAATTCAATGCCATGTAACTACCCATCCATGAAGTCATCTGTCAACACAGTGTGCTAAAAAGTTTGCAGTTATTGCAGCGATACAATATAACCTTCTATCGACTGGCAATATCATGCAGTAAACTGTTTCTTTCAGTTACAACTGCCGCCGTTGCTCCTATTGACCATTTTGCAGAAAGCAAGTGAAAGTGGCTACGTTCAGAACAAATTCGCTGCGCAACTATCAGAGTTCCATGGAGGTGAAGTTGAACCCCTTCCTTCCGGTTTGCGTTCAAAAAGAAAAGAAAGATGTTTATTTGTTTATAGGGGTTTAACGTCCCGAAGCAACTAAGGCTATGAGGGACGCCGTAGTGAAGGTCTCCGGAAATTTCGACCACCTGGGGTTCTTTAACATGCACTGACATCGCACAGCACACGGGCCTCAAGAATTTCGCCTTCATAGAAATTCAGCCGCCGTGGCCGGGATCGAACCCGCTTCTTTCGGGTCAGCAGCCGAGCGCCATAACCACTGAGTCACCGCGGCGGGGCAGAAAAGAAAGAGTGGAAAAGAGAACAACAGCGCGCTCTAACGTAAGTCTGACACAGGTACGCTTTACTAGGACGAGTCCAAACCGTGCCTTCAGGCGCGACAGACTACTACAACGTGAAGGCCAACGATAAGAAGACTGGCATTGCGCGCCGTGCTTCCGGGACTGCATGCACTGTGAGCAAGAGGTCGTGCGTAGTGACGGCGTTGGGGAGGGGAGGCACATGTAGCTGCGCACTCAGCGGCGCGTGAAATGCGACTTGGGTCGATTAGCGCCAAGGAGAACGGGGAGGAAGAGGTCGGGAAGGGTTTGGGAAGGAGGGAGGGGGGAGGGATGCGTAGGCGTACGCCACGGGGTCCCCACTGGTTAGCGCACGCGGCCTCGCCGCTAGCCCTGGTTCAGCCCTTTTTCCCCTGAGCGCCCGGTCTCGCCTTACGGGGAGAAGCGCTTCCCTTCAAAGCCGGCTCCCCATCTGTCGCTCCCTCGGCTACATTGGCACGGTTGCTCCTTGCGCTCTTTTCCTGCGTTTGCTGTTGACGTTCTCTGTAGAAACGCGGATTCAATGTTGGCTTACCTAAAGCCGTTGGTGCTCAACGCGTACAGTCGGGGACAAAAGTCTGTGGACCACGTGTTCCTCAAACGAAGACAAAGCTCTACTATTAGCCGGCGGCTGGAGACCACACTTGTGGATATCAAAGAACAAAATTTTGAATTTTATCTCCACCAATTTGTGAAGATAAAAGCCAAAATTTTGCGGTCTCCAACCGCCGGCTAATAGCAGAGCTATCGGCTTCCCTTTAGCAACACGTGGTCCACACACTTTTGACCCCGACTGTACATACGCGCTGGTTGTCCGGTTGCGTCGGTCCCTTCATTCTGAAAGTTCTTATTGCATTTTCACTACCGTCTATTCACTTAATATACCTTGGTGGTTCAGGCTGCAGTAACTTCTCAGCTTGAACAAAGAGTATTTATGTGAGAAAAAAAACATTTTGTCGGCAAACTGGCACATCCATTCTTTCGTTCTCACGACGCAGCAAGAACTTGGCCGACATCCCTGTGGTGGCAGATTTCTGATGATATTAACGATTTGATTTTAGTGGTGCAAGGACAGTTTTTCTAAAAGCCACCTTGGTATAAGGTATTTGGCCTTCGTGAGATGAAATACCCATTTTTTCAGGCAAATCCCCAAATTGTTTGGCCCCTCGAGAAGTTAAATGAAATGCAAAAATAAGATCAAAAGAAAACGTTACACCTGACAAACGGATGACAGGCTCAGGTCAATCGAAAAAGGAAAGAATAGGAGCTTTAGTCAGCTCAAAGTGATAAATTTAGGGGAAAAAATTTAAAACATTATACAACGTAAAGCAGGTTACCTAGACAAGTCGGGTGCCAGACCTGAGGAAAACTTGCAACCACTGAAAAACCAGTGAATACTCGGCTGTACTGGGGATCAAACTCTGAGCCTCCCTCATACAAGAAATTCTCGCAGAATTACATAGAGTATTGCATTATTACGACGTCGTAAGAACTAGGCCAACACGGTGGATGGTCTTTCTCGGACATCACTGCCGCGAGATTCAACAATCCTTTAAAAGTGCGAATAGGCAGTCTTTCCTCAAAACACTTCCTCCGACCAACTCATACGTAATAAAAGACCCTTTCTATTCTCCGCCTCCCAGCGTGCTTCACCTCCGCCACAAACACACTCACATACTCTTTTCTGCGTCCTAACCAGCTTCTCTCCGCATCGAAACCCATGCTTATCTGCCCTGCCAAAGGTCTCGGGCCGCGCGAAACTTTACTCCCCGTCAACTTATGGCCT
Organism: Amblyomma mixtum; assembly: GCF_055824585.1. Taxonomy (NCBI): domain Eukaryota; kingdom Metazoa; phylum Arthropoda; class Arachnida; order Ixodida; family Ixodidae; genus Amblyomma; species Amblyomma mixtum. The sequence goes on from NC_143019.1 coordinate 54,054,355, forward strand.
GTCGTTACCAAGAGAGCAGCGCGGTTCGGCGGGCCCTCAAAACACGCAGATAGCCTAAGCGCGAGTTTTCTGGGCGGAAAGCGGGCGAGTCTCCCTTGACGCGGGAGGGTTGGCGACCCCGCCCCCCTCTTTCCCCCCCCCCCCCCCCGCCGCTCATTGTCTTCGGCGTGACGCGGAGCGACGTAGGCTACGCGCCCAGAACCAGTGGAGAAGCATCGTCTAGCCTCCGCTCGGAGCTGTCGAAAGCAGCTTCCTTTGCCCCCGCGATGCGTAGAAAGCGACGGCGCTGGGGTCCAGGAAGCATGTGGGTGGTGAGGGGAGGGAGGGGGGGGGGGGGGCGTTAAAACGGCGATTGCAAGTGGCAGCTCCAGCTTCGACTGTTCCTCGAGGAAAATCTACGCGCTTGTTTTGCGACCAGCTTCATTGGTGGTGTTCGGCTTCGCTCTCACTTATCGCGCTTTGAGCAGCAGCTACAGTTCTTTCGGTGGAGAGTACGAAGGAGGCAGGTGTGAAAACTTAGCGGCTGTATAGTGAGATCAGAAGAAATCAACAGGCGCAGGGCTTCGCAAACAAGTATAGAATGGCTTAAACGAATAGGGGATTGATTACGAAGGGAAGGAAATGGTGCAGTAACTGTTGCACATCTGGGTAGATATCTAAACTGCACCTTAAGGGAATATGTAGAGAGTCCGGGGAGGCAAAAAATTGAAAGTGCATATATCGTCGGTTCGAATCCCTGTTGCAAGTTAGCCTCCAACTTGACTGGAACATGTAAGTTATGTGTGCAGCGAGAAATCACATGACACCGCCCGAAACGCTGTACGAGAAACGATTGCTCCCAATTTTGGTAAGAATGTAGTCGGGAAAACTGGCGCCACGTTCAGGTCAGTCAATGGAGGTATATATAGAAGAACGGAAGATATATGGTTGTCTGAAATGGTGGTACTTGGCTTAACGTGTGCGTCCTACGGCCGCTTAATGACGTCACATGATTTTTATTGCTATCGCTGGGATTTTCTGTACCATTTGCGAGTACATACTCTAACAAACACACGCCACCCGCTTTTCTCGTAATGGGACTGGTAATAATTTCGTATCAAAAGAACATTGAGCGAAACAAAGGAGAACGTAGGGGAATGGTTACTACTTTTTCAATTGTCTTAATGAATAGGGAATTAATAACGTAATTATTTCATCTTTTAAAGATAACTGATTAGAAAGCAGAAGGAAAAGCAGGGACATAAGGCTGCTGGGACCCGAAGCCCCGACCTCCGAATTTCCCGTGGAGCGCACCATACGCGAAACTCCGAGGTCATGGGTTCGAGTGCCGCCGGCGGCATGGGGTTGTTTTTCTCTTCGGGAACCGAAGTCAACATGCAGTCCGTAAATGAACTTTATGCATTAAAAATCAAAGTCACAACTCCTTCAAAAATGCAGCCACTCGACTCAAGAGTGCACATCCCTGCGGTTTCTGGATGTAAGTATTGCCATCCAACCTCCGTACTTGAATGCACTTTAGAAGCTTTCGCCATCGACAAGCAGAGAGGTCTCCCCGACCTGCGGTAACAGCATCCAAGGCACCCTTACTACGTGCACACGAGAAGTCCAGACGATCGAGGGTAGAAAGGGTTTGTGGACGCTTACGGAACAAGAGGTAGGTGGGGAAGGAGGGAGGAGGAGGGGGAAGCCAAGATGGCTGGTTTCTGTTCTTCGCGAGACTCCTAGTTACTCCAGACACGGATGCTGGAAGCATCGAGCGGTGCTCCTCGAGTCCTGGCCTCCGAAGCGAGAGCACCCGCTCTTAGCCGGAAACGCGCGCGGCGCCGGACTCTTGAACGAGGAGAGGGGTTGTTAGTGTCGACTCCGAGCCCTTTTCGATAATTAGAGATCGCGGCTGGCCCTCACTCCACGGGTCGAGAACGCTTTTCAGGTTCTCGCGCACTCCTACTCCCCCCACCTTCCTTCTTGGCCGGCTTGTTCTGCATCGCTACCGGAGCGAGCGACGCTACTTTCCACACAAACTAGAGCACATTAAGACGATGGTCTGAAGGAAGGTTGCTGTGGAGGCGTCTTCTATTTAGAACGTTTTTTCATTTATTTACAGTTTTGCTTGACTCCGCAATATGTGTCCAGGTTTGCTAAGTTATTAGTAAATTGGTTTTTGAGGAAAGGAAAATGGCGCAGTATCTGTGACATATCTCGGCGGACACCTGAACCGCGCCGTAAGGGAAGGGAGGAAGGTAGGAGTGAAGGAAGACAGAGAGAAAGAGGTGCCGTAGTGGAGGTCTCAGGAATAATTTCGACTACCTGGGGATCTCTAACGTGCACTGACATCGCACAGTGCACGTTAAAGATCCCCAATACGGCACCTCTTTTTCTCTTTTTTCTTTCACTCCTACCTTCCTCTCTTCCCTTACGGCGTGGTTCAGGTGTCCGCCGAGATATGTGAGCCAGATACTGCGCCATTTTCCTTTCCTCAAAGACCAATTTACTAACTTAGCAATAATATATTTCGACCTCAATTTTTTGTTAATGATTAGTAACTGTAAGACACTGTCTGTGATGAAGTGTGGTCTGAGCGAATTAGTCCCCACTTAACGAAGACGTTTTGGTTTTCTCATATAGCATGAAGGGCTCTGAAATTCCGCGGTTGAAAAGAATAACCAATTTTCCACTCGTTTTATCGCTTGATAATAATAGGGCGTTATGTTTTGGTCGTGAGAAAAGCCTACTAAGAGGCGTAATTTTGCAGAAGCCATATACATCTTCCCAACGCCTTACCCGCCAGTGACCGACCAAGTGATCTAACTTTGCACTTTCCCCAGAATGTCGAGTTAGTGCAAACGTGACGAATTAATCAGTGCAGGTTCATGTCCAACTAATGTGTGCGCGAATAAGAAGAAATTAAACTTTATTTAACCGGTAAAAAGGTGAGGCATGGACCTTAAGTTTAATGTGTCCAGATCTGCGGTGCTACACTCCTAATGGAGTTCTTAGCAGCATCCTTCAAGCGTTGAGCTATTGTAAAGAATTTTAAGCATTACATCCAAGTGGCTGGAGCTCCTGCAAATTATGGTGCCAGTATTGGAAAAACTCCTTGGTTGATCTAGCGTTAAAGCCAAGCAATACCTTTTTTATTGCGAAAGCAATACTAGTTGCACTTTCAGCCGGTCGCGTAGCGAGGCCGGTAGCTACCATATTAGCATATTGGATTGGATTGGATTGAATTGAATTGAATTGAATTGGATTGAATTGGATTGGATTGTATAACTGATGCATCACCACAAGTCTAACCACAAGCAAAACCACCAGCTACACGACCAGCTGAACCATGGTGTAGCTACGGATATTGCTTTCGCAATTACCGCGCTTAACCAAGCTAAGCCACAGCCATTTTCTTTCAACGTAAAAAGTGGGAAAAAGCAAAAAGCTACACGAAGCAGCAGCTTGACAGGGTGGATGCCTCGACAAATCGATTTCTAATTAGAAAATAGACTTTACGTTTAGTAAAGAATGAATGTTCTTTCCTCTGCATTCGTTTTTCCTTGGTTGTTAGGTTTTTTTAACGAACTGCGCATCACGCCGTAAACCAGTGAGTGATGGGCAGCTGCCTCCTCTCCCCTCCCTCTCCACCGCTTTTCTGCTACAGAAACTAATGGGACACTTACGTGGGTGAACTCTTGATGCGGGATTATATGCGGGGGGAGAGAGAGAGAGGTAGAGAGAGGAAGGTGTCCATATCGCTCTGATAAATGAGGCAAGTTGGGGAGAAGAAAAAAAACAAAACTCCTCCATCTCTCCGCTCGGGACAGGAGAGCTAGGAGTCGTAAAGCTAGCGTCATTCAGGTGGCCAGACCCACTTTTTGACGTCCCTCGAAAGAAAGGCGTTTCTGCGGCCAACTAAACACTCACCGCCGCCTCGCTGCTTCGCCAACTCCTCCTAAAGGGACCTCGACTGCCGCAGTGTCCGATCCTAAACGCGGAGTCGGGAGTACGGCGTCCATTTCGACTCGTGTCGTGTCCCCCGGCGCGCCCTTTACAACTGCTCTCTTCCTCACCCCTTCCTCATCCTCGTCCTCATCTTCGCTGTCTTGCGTGCACGGACGGCGCCCAGGGACGCTTTTACGACGCTGACAGCCGCACCCTACGCTGCAGGAGTGGCCCGCTCTCTCAAGAACGCTATGGCAGCCCCTCCGACATCGACGTCAATTAGCCGCGGTCCGCCGTATATACGGGCTTGGCTCCCCTCCTTCCTGGTTCTTCCCTCTCTCTAAGCACCACAACTCCATCTCCAATCTGAGGTCGTCATACGGTCGTACTCTCGGCCGCCTTTCTCTGCCACCTTGACACGTGGCTCGCTCTGAGATCCAGGGTCGATTTGACGACAACAAAGAATGTCCTGTGTTTCTTTTTTATTTCGCACAAATTCTAGTTGCAAGTCCCAAAATGATCAAAATACTCCACTCCTTGTAATGAGTGCATTTGTATCCGCTCTGAATCCTGGCCAATCCCCCGCCGTGGGTATGTGCCATTAAGGCTAAGGACATGATCATCATCATCATCATCATCATCATCATCATCATCATCATCATCATCATCATCATCATCATCATCATCATCATCCAGGAATTCAGTGTGCAGCACTTTTGAAGTGACTGCTATTTGGGAAGCGCCTCTGGCCTTGACAGCGTCGGCATCGTAGTGTTTTAATAGATAACTTCCCCATTCATGTAGCGGTTCAAAGCGTTGTTATCCAAACGTTATCCATTGAGCGACCTCATGTATGTATCCTGGGTAGATATGAACGTGGGCTGGCCGGGACGTGTCATGCGCAAAACTGGCAAGCGGTGTTCTACTGACGGAATCACAGAGTCGACAAGTTAAGGAACGTGCAGAGAATGTGGTCCAGAATCAGATGGAGCGACTACCCTGGAAAATTCGTTACGAACAAGGTGGTCGTGATTGGAGAAATCTATAATCTTTATAGGTAATGAAGGCGGCCCTTGCTGTAAGTGACACATGTAACAAGTGGAGGCGGGCTAGTTGGTGGTTGATAATGGAGTGCATATTGCAACCGCGCAAAACGACGCAGGATGAAGAGAGGAAAGCACAGGACAAAACGCGTTTTGTCCCGTGCTTTCCTATCTTCGTCCTGCGTCGTTTTGCGCGGTTGCAATATGCACTCCACTGTAAGTGACTTTACTCGAATGGTGATGATGATGACGATGTAGTCATATGATTCAATGGTGCTTGGAACATGTAGGCTTCCTTAATAAAAACAACCCCGACAGCTTCATTGTATTGCTGGTGTCAGTAAATATCGATTGCTAAGGTTAATTATGTCTGTGCTGATGTTTCCCTGGCAAAAACAGAAACAATTGCTGAGAAAATTGGATTTAAAAATTCGTATCCGTAAACATTGTCCGCACGACTGCATCGTACACTGAAGATAAATGTGTGAAAGAGTGATTGTGAGAGATAATGTGTGATAAAATGTCGCCGTGGGAAAAAGTTGGTTTATGAGGTGTAATTGAATAACTAAACGCAGGAAAACGTGAAAAAATACACTTAGATGTCAAAACTGCCATGGGCGTCGATATAGTATATGTACGTCAGAACAGCCGCGGATGTCGAATATAGAATGTTCTATATTCTATAGAATATAGAATGTTTCGCATTGTTCCAATGCGGGTCGCCGCGGTGACCTAAAGTTATGTTCGTGTTTGGCACCGCAGTCACGATTTGCAACTTTCGCGTTTGCATTGCGCTAAGCGCAACCTAAACCAGTCATGTTAGGGCATTATTCTCTCTTAACTAGATTAATTTAAGTTCTCTTCCTCTGAAACCATAAAAGCTAAACTTTTCAGAAGCATAGTCACTTATTGGACACCACGCCTGACGGTGCATGAAGCAAGCGAGTTTCTGGCTTCACGAACGTTTTTTGCTTGTTTTTCTCTATAAATTTCGTCCCAAAAGTCGTGTCTTAGGTTTCAGTTCTGGAAAAAAGTTGAAGCAGGAGCTGTTTGCTAATCCCGGGCAACTAATAACGTTACCTTCAATAAACAGGAAACACAAGAAAAAGAAATTCCTTCATGATTAAAAAGGGGTAAGATGACGGCAAACTGCAGCGCCGAAGCAGTATTAAAACGTCACCTCGACTCCCTTTCACCGAGTTGGTTTTAATCCCTCGTTATCGTGATTATCATTACGTCGCTAAACCGACTCTGTCACATCTAAAGCGGACCCGTTCTCGCATCGGCGGAGTTATCTTGCTTTCGCCAACTCAACGCGCGCAATTTTAGTTGTTTTCTTCATAACATGCAAAGAGCGGCTTTCAAACGCAAAGAACTACCGAATACGAAGAAAAAAAAAAAAAAAACACCCGATAAAAAAATTACTTCGCTAGGAGGATCGCAAACGCGCATTAATGACGAAACTTCCGGAGCTGTTGTTGCTGAAAAGCGCCCCCTTTCGGCCTACCTATACCTCGTTTTTGCTAACGGTTTGTGACGGTGATCGAAAGCTGCTGCTGCTGCTGCTACTTCGCTTCAAATTTGAAAACAACGGCAGCAACAAAATACAAAATAAGGCCCCCAGCAGGGCTCGGGCGCACGGTATTAATGCGACCGGCATTTGCTTCCGTTGGCAGCATCAACCCAACCCCACCCACTTTCCCCTCATCCTCCCCCAAATCTCCCTATCTTGAAGGGGAAACACGTGCGGAACAATAAGAAGCAACAAATCAACGTGATCATCGCATTTAAGAGGAAAAAAAAGCACAAGTGAATAAGAATACTGCTCCTCTTTCAGCATCCCGTCTTTATTTATCCCTTTTTTTTAACGCCGGTATCCTACTGGGCATAAAGAGGGCTCACCGTGTATGTATGCCGGGAACACCAACCCACCTTTTCCCTTTTCGGTAGGAGCACGCCTAAAAAGACTCGCGTCCGTGTACATTTAATTATAGGATTGTTTGCCGTAATGTCGTGCTTTGAATTCGCCTCGATTCTCAGTCGGACATACATGCACCGCGCCCCGTGGCGTTCTCAGTAAACAGGCACGTGAGCGCCCTTTGCTGTTCGCAGGAACAGAAAGCAAGAGCGGATAAGAAAGAAGAACGAGAGACAGGAAAGAAAGAGAGTGGCACGAGGCCAAGAAAAAGCCGATTAATTTATGCTCGACGACGATGACGAGAAGCAGAAAAACGCGCCCGCGCAAGATGAAGGCAAGGTTAATGCGCTTATAACGGCGCCACGCTCCCTCCCCTGTTCTCGGCAAGGTACGTCTTCTTTCTCATGATTCTCTTATTTTGACGTCCGAGTTCTTGTACTCGCATCTGCCCTGAGGCGCAAAGAAAATGATTTCCCTCCTACGTCGATCCCCCCCCCCCTCCCCGCTCCAACCCCTTGGCCGCTTCACCTGCTGTCTAGGAGGGGTCCGAGGCAGTTAGCAAACAAGGCAACGCGTAAACAGCAACACGTGCTGTGAGAAAGCTCCGAGTCGAACGGGGCTGTCTTTTCTCTTCTTGTTATTTGATCGTACTCCACGTGTTTCATCACGGTAGTAAGAAAACACGCAAAAAAATTATCCCTGGTTGCGCGATTGTTTACAGTTTGTTGTTGCGTGCGCGCACGGCAAAAAAAAAAAATTAAAGAGCAGTGGAGGGTGTACATATTTGCTCTTATAAGCTTGGACGATGCTCTTTAGCAGATTGGAGCGTGGAGACGCCAAAATCTCGGCTTTGTTATTAATTCAGCGGCAAATCAGCTGTTTGCGAGGGCGCCCGGGCTTCTTTCTCATCGGCAGAGCTCCATGGGATGCCTTGGAGGTACGATGCGCTTGTACACAAGACTCGCTCTCGTGAGTGAAGCGCTGCCCTTTTGGGGCATGCCGTATACTCAAGAGGGAGATTTGTTGCTTTTGGGATGGGGGAGAAAGGGGGAGGGGAGGATGGCTTCGGCTTCAATCGTCTGTTGCTGCTTCACCCTAGTAACACAAATGAAGGTTATGGTTACCAAGCTTTCAGTTCACTGCTGAAAGACCACTTCCAAAGCAGTGGCCTTTTTTGTGTGTGTGCGTCTGCGTGCGCGCTTTTAAAAGATATTTTTGTTCTACACATGTGTGATTTTTTTTTGTGCGGCTTCGTATTCTTTGGCCCGTCCGAAACTTTAGTTATCACTTGCTGTCGGAAAGGATCGATTATGACCTATTCCTGCAAGTTCTGACGCACGACTAATGTTTCATTTTCTTGATTTTCTTTTCTTGGTAGTAGGTGGGAGGGGGGGGGGTAATATAGATGAATGCTTTTTCCTCCTAGTAGGACAACGTCTATCTTTCATGAACTGATTAACTGGTGAGTGAGTGAGTGAGTGAGTGAGTGAGTGAGTGAGTGAGTGTGCGAGTGAGTAAGTGAGTGAGTGAGTGAGTGAGTGAGTGAGTGAGTGAGTGAGTGGGTGAGTGAGTGAGTGAGTGAGTGAGTGAGTGAGTGAGCGAGTGAGTGAGCGAGTGAGTGAGTGAGTGGGTGAGTAAGTGAGTAGGTGAGTGAGTGAGTGAGCCAGTGAGTGAGCGAGTGAGTGAGTGAGTGAATGAGTGAGGGAGTGAGTGAGTGAGTGAGTGGGTGAGTGAGTGAGTGAGTGAGTGAGCGAGTGAGTGAGTGAGTGAATGAGTGAGTGAGCGAGTGAGTGAGTGAGTGAATGAGTGAGGGAGTGAGTGAGTGAGTGAGTGGGTGAGTAAGTCAGTGAGTGAGTAGGTGAGTGAGTGAGTGAGCGAGCGAGTGAGTGAGTGAGTGAGTGAGTGAGTGAGCGAGTGAGTGAGTGAGTGAATGAGTGAGGGAGTGAGTGAGTGAGTGAGTGGGTGAGTGAGTGAGTGAGTGAGTGAGTGAGTGAGTGAGTGAGTGAGTGAGTGAGTGAGTGAGCGAGTGAGTGAGTGAGTGAATGAGTGAGGGAGTGAGTGAGTGAGTGAGTGAGTGAGTGGGTGAGTAAGTCAGTGAGTGAGTAGGTGAGTGAGTGAGTGAGCGAGCGAGTGAGAGTGAGTGAATGAGCCAGTGAGTGAGCGAGTGAGTGAGTGAGTGAGTTAGTGAGTGAATGAGTGAGTGAGTGAGTGAGTGAGTAGGTGAATGAGTGAGTGAGCGAGCGAGAAAGCTGTGAATGAGTGTGTGAGTGAGTGAATAAATTGCACTGTGTGCCCATATCAGCTTACACCCAGCGGAAATACTGAGATCGAGAGAAGGTCTCAGTCAAGGAGGCCTTAAAGAAAGACGCCTTAGCATAGTGTGACTAATTTGAGCGAATTTAACCATCATTTATTTTTATTTTATTTACAAATACTGCTATCCCAGTTGGGACATTGCAGGAGTGGTACATAGGATGGAAAACAGATAAAACAGTAGGATAGTGCATAAACAAAAACAAACAAACAAACATAAACATTTACATAAACAAAAGTGTGCTATTAATAAGAAAATACATGATTAGACAATTCTTGCGCAAAGCGGTCAACAGACATCTGACGTAATGTAATATCCAAATTATTCCATAGCTCCACTGTCGAAGGAAAAAATGAATATTTGAAAGAGTCCAAAAACGGCATAAACGGCACAATGTTAAGCGGGTTAGTACGGCGAGTGACACGTGCTGAAGAACTGGCGAAAGAAAAGAAAAGCGGGGCGTCAACATAAATGCATTTGTTGATGATCTTGTGAATAGTGATAAGGCGATCACATATGCGTCTGTGTTGAAGTGTGTCAAGTGATAAGGTGCGGGCATGAGCTGTGGGAGAGAACTGGCGGTCATAACGTTTATATATAAATCTTATTGCTTTATTCTGCACATTTTCTAGTTTAGTGATGTCTTTAGCGAAGTGCGGTGACCAGACTGCCGAGGCGTATTCAAGCACAGGCCTTACCAGAGATTTGTACGCCGTCAACTTACAGTTTTTAGTCGAAGCCTTTAAGGTGCGTTTTAAAAATCCGAGTTTCTTCAGTGCCTTGGAGCAAGTTAAATCGACGTGTTTTGACCAATTTAAGTTAGAACAAAAGGTTACTCCTAGGTACTTGAACTCGTTTACGTGCGTTAGTTGATGAGTGCTGTTAGTGTACGAAAAACGCAAAGGATTCTTCTTGTTAGTGAATGTCATCGACACAGTTTTACTGAAATTTATCTTCATCTGCCATGTGTTGCTCCAAGCACAGAATGAAGAAAATACATTATTTAAAATTAGCTGGTCACATGCATTACTTATGTTTGAATACAGAACGCAGTCATCTGCATATAGACGAATTTTAACAGGTGTGTTAGCAGTTATCTGGACGACGTCATTAATGTAGATGAGAAATAGAAGTGGCCCTAGAACTGATCCCTGCGGGACGCCAGATGTTACAGAGACAGACGCTGATTGAGAGTGATTGAAGGTGACAAACTGGGATCTTAACCGTAAATAGTCCTTGATCAAGCCTAGTAGTGGAACGCCGTGAGTTCCTAAGTTCCGTGAGTTCCTGAGCACGCTTGAACTTAAACCAACCGTCGAACATGGGATACCGAAACTATGACAGTGGTGTAGCTCACCAGGCCCATGCTGCCGCATTTTGTCATTAGGTGTACACTAATCTGGTGCACTGCGATGCGGAATCATGGAGTAAATGACGTATAGTGAATGAGTCCTTACGTCATCGGCTTCTGTTGGGAATTCGCGCATTGTATCAGGCTTGCTACTAGTGCTTGATTACTGTGAAATTCAACGTGTTTTTATGACCAGTGATTGCTCCTGGTTTGCATCGTCGATTGTAATCCTCTGACCTTCTAGTGCATTCATTATTTAATTTTTCTGCTTAGCATGACAACACTGGCTTTCAGGAAACGGTCCGCTGACCTTTTCAGTTTTGCTCTGCGCTACGCTTCGCTTGTTTTTCCCTGAAGAATCACTCACGCTTTGTGTTATTTTTTCTTCTTTATTCTTTTTTCTTTATTTTACCGCTGTCTTATTTCATCCTGCACTGTTGAAAAAGGGCGAAAAGAAACTATAGGTGTGCAGAATATGTATTGTTTTCGTTTCTGTTCAATAGTTATTGTGCAGCTTGCGCCAGAAAAAAAAAAAAAAACGATTTTATCACTAACCTTCAAATATATCGCCATCCTTTCCTGTAAAGTGGCTTTCTCCTAGACAAGAGAAGTATACGAGGGTGCAGCCTTTACAGGCACGTTCTTATAATGATTTTTCTGTCACCCTTTTCGACAAATTCAAGTCACAAGGACTTATGGCAAGGACTTATACAAATATAAGAACATAAAATGTCTCGCTCCTCTGTCCATAGACAAATATGCAAGGCATAAAACGTTAATCCGCGGTGTGCTACAGGCGGTGGTTATAAAAGCTTTGAATTATTTGTGTAGTCCGCATGTCTCTTGCACTACTGCACAGCAGCTGGTGGACTGAAGCGTAAAACAAACAAACAACCAAACAAACAACCAACCAAACAAACAAACAAACAAACAAACAAACAAACAAATATATAAGTATGTGACGACACACTCTGCGTATATTTTTGAGCAGCCTCCGCCTTATCATCCGGCCCAGCGTAGCACGGCCACACACTGGACTGCGTTACTGATCAAACGCAGCGCCACCGCTGCGTCACCCGAGGCATGCGTCACCGACGGTGGCTGCAAAAACAGGCTGCCCGGCTGGGAAGGGCGGCTTTTTCCTTCCGCTACCGAGACGAGCGTAGCGTTGGTATACTCGTCCGCCGCCACCGCTAATCGAATAAACAGTTGCTACGTTTTTATGTTCGGATCCGTCCTTCGGCAGAAACGACATCCCACAAGGATATACAAATAAACTGTTTGTGCTCTCGCTCTGAGTACCAGGCCTAATAAGGAGTAATTACTCACTGGCATTCACCTAAGCGCCGCCACGTGGGTTCAAATGAAAGCTGTACAGATTTATCAGAAACGTCGCCGTTAAAGAAAAATTCGTTTTGTCTGGGGTTCGAACCTGGAACAACCGCTTCGCCGGAGTGGTCGCTCTACACACTGAGCTAACTGAGACGGCTAGCATACGGAAGAGGGAAAGAGTATCGATCAAATGCTCGATGTGGGAACAGTGTTGATCAAATGCATAGTGGAATCCTCAAGATAGAGTATATTTATAATAAGAGAGTAATTATTACTCCTTTAATACAAATAGGGGAATCTCCACCTTGGGAGATTCCCCTAAATATTTTAGTAATACTAGAGCTAGTATGGCATAAACAAAGGCTCCTTTAATCCTGTGCTCCTTTTGGTAGTCCAGCAAAGCTATAATAGCCGATTTGTTTCTCATAATGCTCGAACCTCTTCCTTAATCCTACTTCTCTTCTTTCGTAGGCTTGCTCTAGCGCTAACGAGGCTCCAAGAGGTGCACGCGAAATCATCACCGGCATCAGGAAAGCGTGAATTCCGCATCGCACTTGGTTACACCGAAGAGGTCACCGCGCAGCAACTTCCCGCTCCTCCTTTCCATCTCATCCTTCCCTTTACTTCCTGACGCCTCCCGAGTGCCGCAAAGGCGGCGGAAAGATTTCACGCTCCTCTTGCGACGACGCAACGCACTTGCTTCGGAAGCGGGGAAACGGCACGGGAAGCGCGAGGCGAGAGACTCGAAACGTTAAAAGCGTCCTCCTTGAAAGAGCGGCGACAGAGCGAAGCGGAGGAGCGCGTCGCCTAATGAACGCCCTGGGACGCCGCCGACGACAACGCGGAGAGCCCGGACCAGCGTGTATAATTAAATGACTGCTTCGCCTTTTGGTCTCCTGGAACTCGCCTCGCCCCGAGGCGAGGAAAGCCCTCCCCGCATTTCCTCTAGCTTGCTCCTACGTGCGTGAGCGTCTGTGTGTACGTACGTACGTGTCCCCCGCCGCTCCTATCCGTCCCCTAAGCTCAGACGACGCCGAGGAGCGGCGTTCCACTTGCTTGCTTCCGCCAACACACACACGTACGCGCGCGGCGCTGCTTTGCGACTTGAGGCTTTCTAATGACCCACCACCACCACGACCCGACGAGGAGAACTTCTCTCCCTCTCTCCTACCCTCTACGCTTCGTCGGTGAAGCCAACGCGGTAGTCCGTCCTCTGTCCACGCATCGTCGTCCTCCTTCCTGGCGCGTCCCCTGACAAGCTTGCTTTCCTGCGGGGTCTTGCTCGGGGACCCATAAGGGTGGCCTCCCTCTAGGCCCCTTTTTGGTGCTTCGCTTATCGGCGACGCTGTGCGCGCGCGGACGGAACGCTCCCGCGTCGCGGGTTGTTCTCTTGACAAACGGCTCCTCTCGGAGTCGGCGCGAAGCCGGCTCCCCGCTGCTCTGGAGTTGGCCTTCTTACTAAGTGGTGTGCGCTGTGGTACGTTTGTTTCCGGCCGCGCTGGTTTTGCGATGAGGAAACCTCGCAGCGTCAGCTAAGCCTACTTCGTAGGGTTAGCGGAGCTTAAGAGGAGGCAAGGCGTTTTATCGTCGCTGAACTACCTACACGCATTATGCAGCGTGCGGAATTGGACCGAAAACGAACTTTATTTGTTCACTTCCATTTCGCTTAACTGCAGCGCAGGAACGTAATTTCATCGATGTCAAAGCGGTCTAGATTTATCGTTGTTTTCTGGGTATCCGACCCGAATGCATGTGTCGAGGCTTAGGTGGCGGCTGTTAATGTGGCAAAAATCAAAACTGTGGAATAAAATACTGGCAAGGAAAGTCTCATAAGTGATCAAGGAGAACTCTAGTTTGGGCTAGTTGGTTCATGATTCAGGAGGAAAACGTCGCAAAAATACGTGGACAAAAGAGACAAACACGACAGGAACAGCACCACAAAAAAAAAAACATGGACAAAAGAGACAAACACGACAGGATGGTGCTGGTCCTGTCGTGTTTGTCTCTTTTGTCCACGTTTTTTTGCGCCGTTTTCCTACTGACTCATAACTGATGTTTACCAGCTATTGCTAGAAGAAACAATACAACAGAAGGAAATAAAATTAGATAAACAAGCATAAAAAGTACATGCCCCTTATACTTATCGCACTATCTTCGCGCCTTTTCGTCTACTCCTGAACGAGTCGACAAACTTGTTTGCCCAGAAATCCGTATTTCTAACCTTAGGTAGGAATTAGTATATAGAACACAAGGGATGATTAAGTTTTCCTTGCCAGTGTTCCGAAACGCTCTCTTAAGATTATGCTCCAGTGTCCAATACGTAATCCCCTATTAAACACCTGTCATCAAAAGCATTGACATTTCGTAAAAACATGTAGTCCCACGTGCTAAATGCTTCACTGCATTTATTCTAATGAGAATTATTGCAGCGTAAAACGCTTTTAGCCAGTTCGAACACACCTTTCCTTCGCTTACGCTCTTCCTTGAAAGGCACATCTCGCAGACCCTGGCTGTCCACAGACCAGGCATAGCGAGAGAGAGAGAGAGATAGGAAGAGAGAGAAAAGGAGGGAAAGGGCGGAAGAAAAGAATCAAGAGAGGGCAGAAAGCCACGGTGGGCGAAGACGACATCGACGGCATGCGCGAGTCCCCGCCAAGCTGCGTTCGTGAAAGCACGGACGAGAGCCTTTCCGCGCGGGAAAACTTTTAAGAGGCTTACGGGTCCGCCGAAGAGTGGTCCCCCGCTTTGCTTAATACCTCGCCTCCCTTTCTCGTTAATGAAAATGGGAAGACGAACGAGGATGGGGGGAAGGGCCACGCGCCGGCTCTCCGAAGAAAGAAGAGCGGTTAGGGAGCCGCGCCGATAGGGCTGCAGGTATAGAGAAGATGGCCGCGTGCTGAGAGCCAGGCCGGCCACTGACGACGGGAAAGCGGCCATGAAGTGTGCGTTAACTGTCACATAGCATATCAAATGGGGAGATCCCTGAAAGTCCTGTTCTAGTCCCATTACTGTTTGTTTCCAACCTTAATCATTTTTTTTTTGTTGAATTTCGATCGAGGAGAAATTCTAGAGGTCCGTGTACTGTGCGATGTGAGTGCACGTTAAAGAACCCCAGGTGGTCGAAATTTCCAGAGCCCTTCACTACGGCGTCTCTCATAGCCTTGGTCGCTTTGAGACGTTAAACCCCATAAACCATAAACCATTCATTACTGCTTGAAAAACTATTCAGGTACAACATAAATTTAAGAGGCGTTATGCATCCCTTGTCTCAAGTCTGTGCGCGCTGCTTATTAATGAGAAAACATTATATGGCTATGTGGCGTCAGCAAAAAGAGTTCGCAAAACGTGTCCGCAAATTTTGTCCGCGCGATTACGACGTTCTCTTAAGATAAGCGTGTAAAAGTGTGATTGTGATAGATAATGTGTGATAAAATATTGCTGTGGGAAAAATTTGGCTGATGAGGTTTAATTAATTAACTGATTACACGCGAAAAAGCGCGGAAAAATACACTCAGATGTAAAAATAGTCATGGAAGTCAGCATAGTACACGGACATCAGAACAACCACGGACATCGATATAGTATGTGGACGTTTTGCTTTCGCATTGCTCCAATGCGGGTCGTTGTAGTGATCTCAAAGTTTCTTTCTCAAACTAACGAATCAACCAGACCAATTCGTCATTCTAGGGTACTAAATATAGAATTCCCCCTTTGGTCGACTTCTCTAGTAGAAGAAGAGCATTTCGGCGAGAGCAGGTGACAAAAAAAAACAAGATTAACAATGAAGAAACGACGTAGCATGTTTACATGTCTCTGGGCGAGCGCTGTGTGGGATGCTGCGTCAGGCCTACACTTTCAGCTAACAGAGTGATAGATGCGCCTAGGTGATAGTGAGAGTAAAGGCAAACAAACTGCAGTTTCAAGAACTGTTCAGTCTTCTAACAGATAAAATATTATTCATGTAAGAGCTGGCTATGCGGGCGTCCTCTGACGCCGTGTGCAATGGATGCCTTCAGATTAATTTCGAGCACCTGTTTCTCTCAGTTTTTACATGGACCAAAATCTGGGTGTACATAGTCACTGTTTGCATATTCCCTGAATGCCTGCGCCCCCCCCCCCCCCCCCCCGCCCCCTACAGCTTGTGAAATGTTTAAAATGGGCCAAGCGTCATGTTAAATAAGAAAATGCTATGGCATCCTAGATGCTCAACTGACGATCATATAGTACCGAGATGTTCTCACCCATGTCACGAAAGCGATAAAAAAATAGCAAAATTGCGGGAGAATATGTCGCTAATTATATAATATCTTATAAATTTAATTTCAGCTCCGCAAATTAAGTTGGTTACATGGTGTCTCCGCACTGAACTCCCTGCCTCGGTAAAAAAAAGAAAGAAAGAATCAGAGTTGAGAGGCGATATTATACCTTTGCCGTGTCAAGCTAACGGAACCATTTAAGTAAGCTTCTACACAAAGGAAAACGACGCCATGTTGTTTGCTACGTGCTCTGTAAACAAGTTTCCTTGAAAACTTCACGCCTGTGCTCCAATAAAGTAACACCTGCTCATCTACCGTCATAAGAATTAAGAGGCCGCGATTTAAAAATAAAATGCACTCATTAATGCGACACGTAAGTTTGGGACCAATCATGCACGATACATGCCTCTGCAAACATTCTCTTCTCAGACGCAGCATACGCTTAAAAGGCTGATCGTCTAAGGCACAGTCTGATCTTCCTCGCGTCAACATCCTCCTGAGTGAACATGGCGCCGTAACACCCGAGGTGAAATCTCACCTAAAGGCGTCAAAGTGCAACAGGAAGTGCATTAATCCTTCACCGGGTAGCTAAAGTGAACTTGAAAAATAAGAGAGGTCAGTGCCTTAAAAAGAGGAAAAAAAAAGGGGGGGGGGGGGGGGTAGGGTTTTAACGTAGTTAAACCGAGTAGATTGGGGAAAGCTTCTGTTTAGCCTGGTTGGTTCATAGTTTTGCTTTGCTAGGTTGTCGGCACGTCTGAGGGCGATATTAGACCGAGGTTAACCTCTGACCGAGGTTAAGTTGATCTCATCTGTTCGCACCGCAGGTTGGTGAAGACGACGATGTGCAACTGGTAATCATTGCAACTGATTTGCAATGATTGCAATGAATGGTTGATTTGCTAACTCTTCTAAAATTCTTGGAGTTCTTTTTCCAGCAAAATGTTCTCTGTTATTTAACTTTAAATATTCCTCTGTCGTTTTTCATCGATACATTTTTCAAAATTCACGCTTGGCTCCGATATTTTGTCGTGATCGCCTATGGAAATTTCCTTGTTTATATCACTACACCTTCGCCATTCCCCCCATGTGGGTATGTGCCATTCTTAAGAGGATGAAGAAGAGTAGGTGCGACAGTGTGTTGCAATTTAATATGCACCCTGGCCAATCCCCCTCCATGGGTATGTGCCATTAAGCCTGAGGACATCATCGTCATCATCATCATGATCACCAGGCGTAATCGGCTGCGGCGGTATCACAATCCTCTCGTGCAGTGGCCAGCGAAGCTGATCCTTTCGAGCCGCCGGAAATCCGAAAGCGAGTCGCGGCAGTATTTATTTTATTTCTGCATGGGCTGTTGCTATGCTACGTTTTTCCAAGGTCACCTGCAAAGCAAGCTTCACACAGACTTGATGAGCCGGTTATATCTCGTTTAGTAGTTTATAGCATGTGGGTGTTTAACGTCCCAAAGCGACTCAGGCCATGATGGACGCCGTAGTGGAGGGCTCCGGAAATTTCGACCACCTGGGGTTCTTTAACGTGCACTGACATCGCACAGCACACGGGCCTCTAGAATTTCGCCTCCATCTTTCGCACTAAATCCTCTTCAGTGCGAGATTGTGGTTTCACCTGCGAAACAATACTCGCGTCGTTTTCAGCGGCGTCGCCTCTGTCCACAAGCAATAAACAGCTGCTAATATCGGCCTTTTTTGCTCCTTTGTGTGGCCCATATGAGCAAGCTTATTCTTGGCTGTTTTAAAAAAAAGTTTTTCTCATTGATAAGGGGCATTCGGTAAGCAAAAGCATCGGACTTTAAAAAGGAGCTTAAGTGGCGAGGTGAAATTTTGTTCCTCCGCCCCTTGATTGCCGCTTCAGGGCTTTAAGGGAAGAGACCCGACACTCTTCAATTTTCAGAACTCCATTCGCTGTCGATACTTTCTGTGCTACTTGTTAAATATTCCAGGCACGCGGAAGCATTTAGCGAGGACATTGGAGCGCAATTTTTCTTTTCTCTTGCAGCCTTCTGTTTTCTTGGGTCCGGTCGCTAGCACTCGTGTTATCGAAATATTGTTTTTAGAATTAATTCAGCGTTTGTGCACATTGTTGGCCGCTGTAGCAGAAAGTAAGCTTTGTTGCATTATGATGCGCAGAATACAAGAAAAGAGAAATCTGTACACGTTATCTTTACCAATACCTGTTTTAAATATTCCTAATGCGCGCAAACTTTTTGCAACGGGTGAAATCACGTTACACTTTGTACAGATTTTAAACCCCCCGAAGAAACTTTTCACCTCACCTGTTCCCTCCCACACCTCGTCCCGTATTTCTTTTTTGCTGTCTTCTGCGAAGTTAACTCAGTGCGTGTGCTTATAAGTGTACGGGTGAGACGAGATTAATTATCAGGTTCTAAAGCAAAAAAAGATCATAAGGACACTTAATTACCTCTTGTTTTGGCAATGAAATAGCATTACAAGGTGTTGAGGCTTTCACCGGAAATGACCTCACTTCCGTTCTAGTGACGTCACTTATCTCCAGCGAGTTGAAATTTTCTGCTATGGTGACGACAGTTCCCTCCAGCCAATGAGCGAATTTTATGAACAAGGACATATATTTTTCCCCGATGAGTGTTTTAATGATATCGCATGAAAAGTAGGACCCAAGTTAACCGCCTCTAGTCGGGCTCCTGTGTTCAATTTATTACATTTCGCATACTGCTGACATCTGAGGTAGCATACCGATAGGACGTCACCAGCAAAGAATACTAATAAAAATTCACCACGCGCTATGCAGTTTCTTTTCTGGTCGTTATGTTGAAAAATTGTGCGCTGAATTCATGGTATGAATGTCGTGATAACCTTACCAGTTTTTTTATAAGTTTTAGGATGAGTAATTGACCACTGACCGATTTTTTTAAGACCTAGTTTACGCCATGATATGCGAATGAGGTTACCATTGCATAATTTCTGCGATACATCTAAATACAGCACTACCAATTGCGCCGAAATTGTGGTTTATTTTATAGGTCAAATCATTTTAATTTTGGGGGGTTTAATGATACGAAGCTATTCTGGTCTGTGCCTTATATCAAAGCTCGAAATCTGGATGAAGACCTAGCTACATCGGGCACTGCTAAAATGAAGAAAAACAAATAAAACGGACTTGAAGCAGAGTCTGGGAAGGCTATTTGAAAGACCGCGCCTTCAAAGTGGAACTCGAGTTAAAAGCGAAAAAATAAAACAAAGGAACAGGAGTCTATTAATAAAAAAGAAGTAAAAACAACACAAGCGTCGACGTCCGGCCCGGAACGCGACGTCATAAATACCAAGATGGAGCCTATCTCGTCGTCTGCGCAAGCCACACGCTTCGTCGTCCGAGCGGCGCCCGGAACAGTATGGATGATGACGACGACCAAGCTCCGCTGTGCTACTACGGTTCCCTCAGAAAATGGGGTGGGCGTGCTACTAAGGGAGCTTTCAAGATACGCCCTCCTTTTTATCCCCACCAAAACTCAATTTTCGGGAGTACTCCTCCAGGAAGGCGGCGGCGACGACGCGCTCTCTTCCCTAAACGCAAGGGCGTTTATTTTCCCTTTTTTCCCTACACAGCTACCGACGGTGCCGCCGGGGTTACAGGGCGAGCCCAGTCTCGCGGTCCATTCTTGAAGCACCCAGATGGAGAGGAGGGGGGGGGGGAGGAAAAGGGATAAAACGGGCAAAAGTAGGCGTGCGGTGTGTATGGCCAAGCGATTATGTGGAGCCGTCGGACGCGGTGGAATATCGTTTAGAGATGCTGCGAAGTTGGCCTTCTTTGAGTACGTTGGGCCGCGTGTTGAGACGGATTGCGGGAGAGAGTTGGTAGATATTTTTCTGGGGACGCCTATACCAAAGCAACCGGAGGTGGGGGGGGGGGGGGGGGGGGTACCTTCCCAGTCAAAGGGTAATACACCATGCTGTTGTATCTCACGAAGAGAGTTCAACGAGCAGGTGTTCAGTTTCTCGAGGCGTGCACGCGATGGCCGAATGCCTGAAACTCGACTACTAGCGCGACGCGATCAAAACTAGGCACTCTTGATCGCTGCATGTAAAGGTTTAAAGAGACAATCAGTAAAAAGCATGGCCCCGCCGCGGTGGCTCAGTGGTTACGGCGTTCGGCTGCTGACCCGAAAGACACGGGTTCGATCCCGGCCGTGGCGGTCGAATTTCGATGGAGGCGAAATTCTAGAGGCCCGTGTGCTGTGCGATGTCAGTGCACGTTAAAGAACCCCAGGTGGTCGCCTTCACTACGGCGTCCCTCATGGCCTGAGTTGCTTTGGGACTTAAACCCCAATAAACCACTAAACTAAACCAATAAAAAGCATCCCAATAAAAAGCATCACAGGGCGCGATCTCAGTTATTGCCTGACACGAAGTTTAAACACTAGCGGCATTGTCTAATGCCAAATTTAATCGCATTTACACGCGATATAAAGCCATTGACGTCACTTCGTGTTTTCTTTGTAAATGACCGATTCATACCGCTCTGCGTAGAGGCAGTGGGCGCTCTGGCTTTTATAGAAGCCAACTTAAAGCCCAGTTCTTTGATGCCGCCTCTGACGTAACAGATTATGTGACATGAACTGGTAAACAGAGTGCCCTACATTGTCTCTGGAAAGTGCAAACCCACACTCTCACGAGTGGTGAAAACTCTCCTCTCCAGGAAGAAAGGAGGAAAAAGGTAGCAAGCTATCTCTAGCGCACAGCCTTTTATAAAGGGCGTACACTAGAAGGCAGCTAACTCTCTTTTTCCTCCCATATAGGCGTATTAGTGTTTGGAGTGCACGCATGGCTCATAGCATATGTTCCAGTCATACGTAAAGTGACCTGCGTATTGGGTGCTTTGAAACGCACTTTACTTTGACAGTCTAAGAGGAGCGTTGCAAAGTTGCTATGAAACTTTCGAACACCACAGACGACGCCTGTGCGTTCCACAGGTTATATACACAGGTAAAGAAATTACGGAGGTTCAATATTTATTGTTTTAGCGGTGGAACAGGTGGCTGGTGAGGTCAGAGTCTGGTTTTGTAATTTATTTTATTTCGTTACTTGCAAGGCCTAAAAGCGCTAAAGAAAAGATGCAGCATTGTCAGCAATACTTGCAGGCAGAATTGACAGTTCAGTTTATCCGTCAGAATAGTTGACAAAAAAAAAAGAAACAGATTGGTACGCTACGAAGCAGCACCCACATATTGATGAGGACCTGTGCACAATGACGCATATGAGGGCTCGGTAAGTAAATAATTATTTTGAGGACTGAAATGACTACTTCGCTTCTTAAAGATAAAAAAAAGTAAAACGCAAAACCACACGACTTCCCCCCCCCCCCCCCCCCCCCCTATCGCTAGCGCTAGTCCTGTTTAGCGCTAGTCCTGTGTGGTCCTCTCTTGTGTTCGTCTTGGTTGCGCTACTGTTCTTTTCTTACAACATGCACCATCTAGCCCAACAAAAAGTTCTTCTACCCCCCCCCCCCCCTCCCCTCATCGCCCAGATTTCTGCAGGCGCTTAGTCCATAGTCCACCTTACGATCACCTAAATCACATGATCATGCACGCAGGTCATTATTTTTCCGAAGGACGCGGGTTCGATCCCGGCCGCGGAGGTCGAATTTCGATGGAGGCGAAATTCTAAGTGGCCCGTGTACTGTACGATATCAGTGCACATTAAACAACCCCCGGTGATCGAAATTTCTGGAACCCTATTCACTACGGCGTCCCCCATAGCCTGAGTCGCTTCGGGACGTTAAACCCCCATAAAATTATAAAACCATCTTGGGAGTGCACTTCGAGCCTTTCCTGGATATCATTTTCCTCGCACAGCTTAAGAAAGTGAGAGTACATACGTCAGTACAAGCGTTGTGTACCCTGTGTAAAGTCCATTATAAAGCTATTATCTTAAAAAAACAAAGTGGAGTTTTGTCCTCTTATGCCATCACCATCGTCATCAGCCTGACTACTACGCCCACTGCAGGGCAAAGGCCTCTCCCATATCTCTCGAATTAACCCTGTTCTTTGCCAGCTGCGGCCACTCTTTCTCTGCAAACTTCTTTATCTCATTCGCCTACCTAACCTTCTGCCGCCCGCTGTTAAGCTTGCGTTCTCCAGAGTAGCGCAGAGTAGCGTAGAGTGTACCCATAGTATACAAGAGTAACGTAGCTCCTTAAACGGCCTCGTCTAGACCCTGACACGGCCCTTTTAAGGCCATCGTAGTAAATGAGCTTTCTGTACCAGGTATTTTGTATTTTTACAAGAGATAAATTATAACAGACGAGGGAAGCGTACCGCCCGTTGAACGAGTCAGGTTGCTGACTTCTGAAAACCATTGTGTACCCTTTCCTCCCTATAGGTTCGCGGCGACTGCTTCGCGGACTCGCGCAATCACAGCACCCCAAGCAAAGCTCGAGACGAGTACCACTGCACTCTCCCCGACATTTGCTGACACCAAGAGAAGCACGTCAGAAATCCTGTTTGCTGCGCCATCGAATCGGTGTCGTCCCGGGATTGCGTATCTGATGCTAAGAGGAATGCGGGAATCGCCGGGAAGCCAGGAGAGAAAATGGAAACAGGGAAGATGGGGAAGGCACGAGATTTGTCCCACTAGTGGGGCAACCGGGACCCCGGAGAAGAGAGAAAGGGGGGGGGGGGGGGGATGGGAGTCGTCGGCGCAGTTCTCAGTGGCAATTAATAAATTGGTTCGCGGTGCGCGTGATTAAATAACACCAGCGCCGTAATTCTATTAAGGAAGTTCGCGAACCCCCGGTGCCGCTAACTGCGGTTCGCGCAGCGAGGGTCGCAAAACGCGTCGAGTCATTTGCTCTGCACTCTCTTGCTGGTCGCGACGGCGTTTTTCTTGCTCTTGGCTCCGACTTCGCTTTTACTTTTTCCCTCTTCCTCGTTTTTTTTTTTTTTTTACTTCGTATCTTGGCTGGAATGTCGCGCTGCAGTGAACAGCCGTTGTTTGCGATCGACGCTGTTGCCAGTGGCGCGAGTCTGATTTCGAGTCGTTCCCAAGAAAGAAATCGCATCGTGGTCTTGTACGATCGCAGTGCGCATCCTTCATGTGTGGTCACCAATGCACATAGAGCGATTAATTTTATACGTAATACATTGACTTGTCACCGAAAACGAGCTGATAATGTTCTCCGGCTGGCAGAGTTTCCTAGTTTTTCTTAAGAATAAAGCTGTCGTGTAAATCAACTGATGGTGACGAACTCAAAACAGGAGAGATTACTGTAGGCTGCCTTCACTGATCGCCCACACACTAGAGGGTCAAAAGAACGGACGAAGATAACACGGTCAGCTGAGCATGAAATGTTGACCTTAGGAGCAAAGGATCGCTACAAAATTCCGGGCTCGAGTTTGGATTCTCGACACTTGAGCTATCGTCTCCTGTTCGGTCCTATATTAGCTGATTTGAGGATTCGATTATTTCCATAAATCCCTATTTGCCGGGCTACCGGTGTTTTTGTGCTTTGTTTTTCTTCCTTTTCTCTCATGCAAGTTTATTTTCTTCTTCATTTCTTTTTAATGGTAGGTTTGGTTGGTTTATGGGGTTTAACGTCCCAAAGCGGCTAAGGCTATGAGAGACGCCGTAATGGAGGGCTCCGGAAATTTCGACCACCTGGGGTTCTTTAACGTGCACTGACATCGCACAGTGCACGGGCCTCTAGAATTTCTCCTCCAAAGAAATTCAACCGCCGCGGCCGGGATCGAATGTGTCCGTCGTTAATACCAATCAGTGCAATTCTTATCCTTTGTCCACAGCTGTGGACGTGGCATTTTTACTTCAAAAAATTTCGCGCTTATAACTCGCCATGTAACCATAAGAAATAGCATAATGTCCCCTCTCCCCCTCGCTACTTAATCTTTCTCACTGGCAACTCGAAGATAATTTATCACCTTCCCTAGCTGCGCTCTGTTCTGCAAAAACGTACACGCCACCACCACACCCGAGCTGTGAAGAAACAGAAAAAAAAAGCAGCAACGCCACTATGATTCCGAATAACGCCCCACATAAACTCGCGTGCAGTGTGGACCCGCCCTCCGGCCCGCTTAGTTTTCTTCTTATCCTGTTTTCGAATTGTCATCGCCATCATCCTGTTTGCTCAGACGTTCCGCTCGTTTCTGGGCCCGCCGCTTCACGACTTCGCTCAGCGACGTCCAGAGCATTTCTCGAACCGCGAGCCCCAGTGCTCACGACACTAATGCAACGGCGCCAAAAGCGCGACCAGCCAGCCTGCTAGCTCTGCGCGTTGCGAGAGGAACGGTGCGCCGTAAAACCCGCTCGTCTCCAACCACGGGAAACAACGAAGGGTCGTAACAACCGCGGGTCCGACGAGAACACCGCTGATGGAAGGAACGGGGTGGTAGTAAAAATACTAAAAAATTAGCGCTGGGGCGCCGGAAAGAAGAACACAAAATGTGGAAAGACGCCTCGCCCATCCAGTGATGCG
The DNA here is from genome assembly GCF_055824585.1 of Amblyomma mixtum. Classification (NCBI taxonomy): domain Eukaryota; kingdom Metazoa; phylum Arthropoda; class Arachnida; order Ixodida; family Ixodidae; genus Amblyomma; species Amblyomma mixtum. The sequence goes on from NC_143019.1 coordinate 54,078,980, forward strand.
CAAGCAGGGAGGGGGGGTTACAAAGACAGGCTCGCAACGCAGCAGCAAAACGCAGCGAGCTCGCTGATTGCTCTCGCCACAACGACGATGCGGGTTGCCGTCGTCGTCGACATCGTCGTCGCGTGTATTGCCTAGTTTTATTAATTACCGTGACTGGCAACAGAGCGCGCTGGCGAACACCCCGAAATACACACATGCCTGCACGCGCTCTCTCTTTTCGATTCATTTCCTGCCGATAATGCGTTCCCCTCCCGCGACGCGAAACGCGCGAGCCCTAAACGCGCTCGTACGAAAGAAATCGGAAGAACGGCGTTTCACGGCGCGCGACGCGAGACAAAAACAAGCGCTTCGGCGACGACCCTGAGCTAGCTGGCGCTGCGGCGAAGGCGAGACGACGCTTGGTTTCGCTGGCGCATTTTGCGCGAAGGGAAGTTCGGGGAGGGGTGAGGGGGAGGTGAGAGGGAGAGGGGAAAGCGGTGATGTGGCTAAAGCGCGAACGTCGTGGGGCGTTATTCTCCACGTGAGTGGTTATACGGCGTGCCAAACGCGAACGATTTGGACGCGTTGTTTGTGGTTAGCACGCGCGCGCGCGCGCCTCCTGCCCGTGTTGGAGGGTCGCCGGAGCACCTCAGCAATTTTCTCCCGGGACGTGTCTTCTTTGTTTTTTTTTTGTTTCTCTCTTTTTTTAATCATTGTCTTGCGGAAAGTTGTAGATTGCGCGCTAGTGGTTCGCAGGCTCGTCCTACCGACCTTCCCGACCAGTTTTGGAAGAGGCCTCACCCTTCTAGTCGAAATAGCGCGCGACAACAACGGTGTATGGTTTGTGTTCTGACCCCTTCCCCCTACCCCCTTCCCTCTACCCCCTTCCCCCTTCAGCGCTTCCCTACACACACAACCTGAAGTGATCAACTGGTTGTCGGGGCCTCGTTCACGAAAAGTTCTCTTCTGCTTCCTGTTGTTACTTTGAGCGCACGGACGGTGAAATAGGTCGTTTTGGAGACCGCGCCTGCGTTGTCGTCCCGTGCGTATGTTAGCTACACTCTATGTTAGGGGGAAGGCTTCTTTCTTTCCTTCCACGATCCCTCTTTCCTCTTCGGAAAGGGCCCATCGGAAGTGCAATTCGACCAATAGCGCAAGCAGAGGCGACAGGAAAGGCGCCGTTTCTTCTCTAGATGAGAAACAGAGTGGGGGCCCCTCGCGTTGCACTATGTGTTGTTTTATTGTTCAGGGCGAAACTTTGTTCCACGGGAAGCAGAAACGGCCTTTCTACGCAATCTGTGGTGGTTGTGTGTTGACGAAGAAGTTTTGTTTTAAAGTGGAACCGGTCACTGGGTGCTATGAGCGTACATGAACAGGGAAGAAAGAGGGCTTGGTATTTATTTATTTGCTTTATTTGAAGACAGGTAGCGCAGGAAAAGAAAGGAAAAGTAAAAAGAGAAAATGGGCAGGCAGTCAGTTGCCACAACAACAGCTCAACATCTGTATGCTCGAGAAAGGGATAAAAAGAGAAATGGGTGGATAAAGACGGTATTGACCAAGAAGTATAAGACGATAAACGACGATACCCCCAACACTAAAAACAGAAAAACGAGGCCTGTAGAGAATTTTAAAATATGTACTAAAGAAGCCAGCAGATTATGATGCGGAGAAAAGCATAAGGCAATATTGCTATTACCGTCTATTGTTTTTGTGCTGTTTAGTTGTTCTGGAATTTTTTTTTTATTTTACAGACGCTCCGCTGTTAATCTTGCGTGCATTTTTTTGTGGACACTCTCTCATCTTATTGATTCAAAGGCACACGAAAACGCGTCTTGAAGAGGTGTTGCGTAGTGTTCTTGAAACTCAGTGCCGCAAATTTCCGCACAGAAAACGTTTTCAAAGAGCAACATCTAAGCCCTATTTCGGTACTGCCAAGAACCACTTTCGTACTGTTGTTAGTGCAGCGACAACGCTTGTTATATGGAGTATTGTTGAGTTTTTAGCTGGCATAATTCGCCTTTTTCTCTCTCTCTCTTTCTCTTTTGCCTCTGTCAGCAGCCAGTAGTTGTTCCCAGGAAGCTTTACTTGAGCTCTACCTCTGAACTATTCCTACTACCGAAGCCCCCTAAGGGTTGTCTTGAGCCACGCAAGGCAAGGGGGGGGGGGGGGGGGGGGTTGCCCTCTCTCTGCATTGCTTGGCAATAAATGTTTCCACCACCATCATCGAAGCAGAGCTCTGTTCTTCATCAACGCCTCGGTTCTCGCATAAACAGAGCGAGGAACAACGGCATAAATGCTGTATATGCCTTGCGTGCTACCACCAGCCTGCGCGTGCTAGGAATCTTTCGGCGCCGAGTCTTGTCGTCTAATACAACAGGCGTGCGTTATCCGCAGTAATAGCACCGTGCCATTTTTGCCGCTGGCGTCGCTTTCCAGTGCAAATAACGCGCACAGCGTCGTTCTTGCATGCTGACAAATAGCTTCCAATTCTCGCGCTATTGCATTACCGGCATTTCGCTTTCGGCAAGTCGTGTTTTGTGGGGAATGGAACTCAAGGAAGGCGATTAACCTATTTTTTGGACACGAGGCAACGGCGAATCGAACCTCGATTACGGTTGCCTCCGAACCGACGTTGATAGTGCGTTTCTCGATTTATTTCTTATTTTACGCTACCCGTGTTGTTTCAACTATGAGGCGCGTAACAACGTCAAACTGCGGCATAGCTATTCACCTTTATTTAATTGACCAATTGATTGATTGATCTTCTGACTGAGTAAGCAATTAATCAATTGATTGATTGATTTGATTGATTGATTGATTGATTGATTGATTTATTGATTGATTGATTGATTGATTACTGCAGCTACATACTTTCATGTTGGATGGTTGGTGTAAGGAAATAGTCAGTCCATAACGCAGGAACGAAATCGCATTACAGAAACCTCAACCTTGATACTTAATTAGTGATAGTGTTTGCCGGTGCCTTCTTTCTGCGAATGAAGAGAGAAAGCGATTCTCAGAGAGTGAGGGAAGGAGAAGGCTGGATGCAGAGAAGCAGTGAGTTCGCTTTCATCCCACTGGTACTTTCCAAGGGTTGCAGCTCATTAGTGTGAACGAATTACCCCTAAATGAATTAACGAGGATTACCTCTTGAATACGTTTACAATCTCTGTTACCAGCTGCTGAGTTAGACAATATCATGATGCGCACGTTACCAGGAATCGCAGCAAAAGGTTCCCGTGAAAGCAACATTACCGCGCATATATTTTCTCCTGATTTGCTTACGCTCTCTATTTTTTTTTAAGCTCATCTTGAAGAGAACCGCCAGGATTCAAAACCAAGACGACTCCGAGCATCCTATTTCAAGCCAACCGTACTGCATTATTACCCACTCCGCGACACCTCCATCAGCGCTTTCTCCTCTAACCGACCGTCCCGGCACCGTTCCCACACGGCCACCACCAAGCAAGCATCCGTGGGAAAAAAGGCGTCTCGTTAGCGCCGCCGTCACGACATCGGCGTCACTCGCCGTGCTGGCTCTCCTGCACGCGGTGCTTTCCAGTCCGCTCGCGGCACGCGCTCCGCGTTCTTGAGGCGCCGATCGAATCCCATTAAATTTCGGCGGCGTGTCCGAGTGCGCCGCGTGCGCTAGCGAGAAAAAAAAAAAAGGAGGGAGGGGGGTGCAGCGTGATAAAAAGAGTGGAGGATGAAGGGGGCGAGAGAGTCACGCCTGGTAAACGTTTCGCGGCTCGCGTTGTTGTCGAAGGCTGCAGCAGTGCGAGGACCTTCGTGACAGGCGGTCGTTTTTCTTTGCGCGCGCGGTAACGCAAACAGGCGACGCCTTGTCGCCGTCGTCGCGGCGACGACGACGCACTTCCTTTGGTCGTTACTGCCGCCGCCGCTACTTGCGGGGTGTGCACAAATAAAGGGTCCTTCTATATCGAGGCGCCACCTCCGCCGTCGCTGCTGCCTTCGTATCTCGATGTGTACACAGCCCAGAAAGAGCCGTCGGGAGTGGAAGGCAGTGTGAAGACTCACGCGATGGCGTCCCTCTCGACATGTGCGTTCTGCTTTCGTTGTTTTGGTTCCTCGTCACGAGGCGGCGCCGCAGCCGAAGCTGGGAAAGATCGGTGCACTATTTACCGGAAACGAACGTTACAGCAGGTGTCGTAGGCAAAACCAGGACAAGTTTTCTCTGCAGTGAGCGACTCCCTCTTGAAAGGCATGACCATGTTGCTGGACAAGACATACTGTATAGGAAGCAAAAGTTGTCGACACCGCGTGCTATTTATTGGCCCGATGCTCTTACGGCATCTTTCGATTATTTTTCCGACTAATTGAGATACGGATCTTAACAAACCGACTTACATGCGTATAGAAAAAAAAAATCCCCATGCTTCACCAGTTTTGACAGCAGCAGGCTGTGCTTGAAAGGGGCACGGCGATGCAGTCCAACCGAAGCTCGCTCGGTAAACACCTCTTTTGCTCAGGACAGTCCGTAGGGTGCACCTGGTAGTTCTTTAGACGCAAAGTGGCAACACAAATTATTTGTGTCTTATTTTCTCGCGAAATGGTGGAATGATAATTCACAATTATACCTCTTCTTACAACGCTGTTATATGCCTCCTGCGATGTAAAATTTCAATTCTTTCTTACTGACAGCCAGGCACGTCGCCAGGAATTTTTCTCGGCAAGGACCCAATGTAATTTCTTGCATCTGGATTGGGGGCACATGCCATGTTCAGCTGCGCTCTTCAGACGCAGACCTCCTGGTGCTTCTGGCATACGCGCTTAGCTTTTCCAGTTACGTGCACTTGTCGTTGCCGCTGTCCAAGTCTCCTAGGAACTGGGCAAATTCCAAAATATGAAAGAAAGTTGTGACCATTGCAGTTCCTATCCATTCCTCCCAAAATTCGATTTCTCATCCTGTTCGAAGGGCGTAACAGGGCAACAAAATCCGCGATCGATGCAAGCACAAGAGCGTCAAACAAACTTGAATACACGAGAAGTCACACGTCACACTAAAACCCCTGCTTCTAGCTTATACACTCAGCTTTAACTCTTTTTTAACGCGCCTCTGTTGTTTGTCATGTGTGAACCAACCCTATGCCTGAAAACACCCCGAGCGTTGCTGCAAAAGAACAATTTATAATCTGGTCAGGTCATCACAGTTTCTTGATTTTTGTGCCCAACTTTAAAGTAACAGCATAACTTTTTTGTGTGTGCGTGGAGATACGCGAGCGTAGGATTGAGCACCAAAGATGGGGGCGTTGCTCGGAGACGAACGGCCGAGGGTGGAATGAGTAAACGAGCCCGATATTATCTTGCGTCAGAGCCTTCGAAATCAAGACGAACTTCATTAACGACGCGCCGCGCTGCCAGTTCTGGCGGAAAGACGCCTCCGTGTACTCACTCGCACAAGCTGATCTTCCAACCAACCCTTCTTTTTTTTCATATCTCTTTATTTATTTGCATTATCATCGAGGCCACCGTTTGTTTGCTGCTGGCATGCTAATTTATTTGTTCGCACTCTTCCTTCACTCATCAAGCTTTCGGGAGACGACAGCGAGCGCAACGAGAGAGAGAGAGAGAAAAAAGAGAGATGGGAAGAGAAAAGTTTTCTTTGAAGATCTTCGCCAAAGATAGGAGCCAGGAGAAAGATCATTAACGAGCTCTTCCATTAGGCGCGCTGCTGCCTCCGTGCCAAGACTGGGCGCGCGCGCGTCCCCCGACATCGCGGTGGCGTGCGAGATGACGCACCTTCGGTTGCTGGTGCTGCTGCCGAGCGGCTGTGGTCGTCGCTCACAGCTCGTCCGCCGCGCTCGCTCGCCTTCTGTGCGTTGACCCTAAGTTCTGAGACAGGCCTTTCGCTTTGCCTCTGGACGCGTTTTCAATGCGGTGAAGCAAACTTCAGAAGCGCCCGGAGTTATCTGAGTGGTTGGTGATCTTCGGCAGCTCGATCGATTCTCCTTTTGTAGGTGAACAATGGAAAAGTTAGTCCTACTATTTCTTTTTTGTTTAACGGACGGAAGCTCGTTTTTGCTTTCAGGTTTTCACTGCGTTAGCAGTAAGACGGCGATTTTTTTTTTTAAGTTTTCGTAGCTTTAGAGATTTTCGTGTAGATATGAATAGACCTCCAAAGGAGCGTTTGGTCATTGAGAAACTGACAGAAGTCCATTGTTGGTGGATAACTAACCCTGACGACGTTTATAAAAGAGTGAATAGAAGTAGGAAACGCCTCTCAAGGGAACTTAATAACTGAACTTTGTCCGCTGCGTACTTGCTCTCTTTTTGCGTAATTTAACAAAATATTAGGTGCCAGAAATGGACTCTTAAGTCCTACTTGTGCTCGGGTACTTTGATTTAGCCTCATTTATGAATGTTTTTCCAGGTGCTTGGACTCTATATCGAAGTCATTTATTTTCAGTATGCTTCTTTCGTAAAGCGTGCTTTGCCACAATAAGACATATTAGGTGGCGGTGCATACGTACAGGATTAATAGAGTTGTACCTGCCAGCCTGCTTAGAAATTGTATTGTCAGGCCACCATGATAGAAGAATCTAGGATAGGGAGAGCGGAAGACGTTCTCAGAACTTTAAAAACCGCAAACAAGAAGTGCTACTCTCTCATCAAACATTCACATGCATCGCCCATGTATGCTCAGAAATTCGGCAGTGAAGCGGCATTAAGCACCATGTGAGCAACTAAGCAGAGATGCTGCCTCACATGACCTGTTGGCGTTGAGCCTTATTATGTTCGGAAACTTCCCTTCGAAAATTTTTTAGCCAAATACTGCGGGGTGAGTATGTATGCACAAGCCTAGTTTCTTATCGATTCTATTCTTGCTGCATTCAGTCCTCAGTGTGATCAGATCACCTGAACGCGTTCATTTATTTCTCTGACTTACTTTTTGGCAGCGGGAAATAAATGACAAGGCAAGTGCATTATACTAATTGTGAAATTTAAGTTTCATCCTGGATCCTCTATATTTGCAGGCGCGAGATTTTTCCCGTTGTCGGTGGCCGAATTGGAAGCATCGTTTCTTTTGAGGTGTCTATTCCCAAATAAAAGAATATACATATTCGATTTTAAATCAACCACTACCAGTTTCTGCACATTAAATTATTTTCGTAATTGTTCATTGAGTTACACTTCTTTGATTCCGACCATTATTTGTCATAGTTAACACCTAATGTGCTGTACGCAGGGTTACCATTGGGACGCAACAAATAACACACGTCTTCCAGACGCTTCACATTCTAATAATGGGTCGTACTGGCTGCAAGCTTCCCGACTGAGATGCTTGCAGCATTCTCTGCTGCCAGGTCTTGTCAGCTCACTACGGCACCTCCTTTTTCTATTCTCACACTTTGCGTCGCGCTTCTCCGCTTATTTTTTCCATAATCACTTAAAATACAAACAGGTCGCTTGCAGCACAAGTTTTTTCTAATTCAGCCTTTTAAGCATCTCATATCATTCTTCACTATGCTATTCGCATGCTGTTCTTTAAGTAATTAAAGAAACAAGTTTTTGAAAGGAACAAAATCCGTGATAGGCAATAAGGTACTAGTTGTGGTTACAAAACTGACGGGCGATCTTGTGATGTTATGCGACACACCTGTACTAGCAGCATTAATTTTGCGTTTCGCTTTTGCTTTTTGCTTTTACACATATCGCCTTCCCAATGCGTCTTTGGAATTAATTACGAGTCACTAGTTCGTTCACCCTGCAGCGTGAGCTTCTGGTGGGTAGCGGTCCTGTGAAGGGTGGAGATGGATTGACCTTCCGGAGGGAGAAGGTTGGAGACTTCTGGTAGATAGAGGCCATCTGGAAGGTATAGGTGGCCGGGTGGAAGCTTCGGACGCGCAAACAGCGGTATTTTCGCCGAACAAGGGCTATAATGCTAACGCAGCAAAAGCAAATCTACCTCAGCCAAGTAATGTAGGATCAATGTCCTGACTGAATATTACCAAGGCGAATCAAAGTCGGCTGAAGTGCATTTGGCTGTCGCTCCGAAATAACGGACCAGGGTTGATCCACATTCCTGAAGAGAGAATCCTATTAGCATTGCTTCTTGCCAGTCTTCAGCTAGGGTATCAGAACATGGAGGTTTATAAAAAGGCCAGAAACCACGCTGGGAATAGTGAAGCGAGCGACAGGAATTAATAGGGTAGGTGTACCCTTAAGGGACGTAAAAGGGGCAGCTTGGTTTGGAGGAAAACGAGGCTTGAGGATGTTTTAGCTGGAAATAAGAAGCAAACGGGACACGGGCAGAACAGGCCATTCAATACTAAGAACTGAAAATCGGCGGTCTATTAGAGAGTGAGAAAGGATACCAAGAAAAGTCGAGTGCAGCCGGAGGCGGCAGAAAGTCAGTCGCAAAAACCGACGAGAAAAATTTCCTGAATAACGTTTATGGGGCTTACGAGAAATAGTAACAACCCGAAGCAATTCTAAGAGGCCTTTGTGATGCGATGACCAGACTCAGATTGTTTGTGGCGATGGTGATGAATAAGAAGTTGTCGCAAAAGTCACTTCTCTTTTTTTTTTGTTCTGTAGATTTCTTTTAAAGCAGCCACTCAAAAAAACGTTCGAGCATCGATCCTTTTGCACTACACAACCGTGGCAATTTTGAAAAAGCGGACAACCAAATTCACCGCTTGTTTTCACTTTCCCTCTCTCTTGTTTTGAGAACGTTGCTCAACGGGTGATCACCGTCCACCCTGTTGCGTTGCCTGCCGTAACTCTCAACGTGGTCTCAAAAATCACTGCTTTGGGCACACGCCTTCTTGATCGAAGTCCGCAACGGCTTGCATGTTCTCGGTATCCGCCACCCCGACAGCTGAGCGCTGTACGAGACGAGGAGAAAGACAGCACGTCGTCGTCGTCAGCGCCGAGGGAGCGCGCGCAGCGCGCGCGTAATTGTTTATCGATAACAGAGCGACCCGCTGCCGACGTCGACGCAAGACTCGAATCGATCTCGTTTCTCCTCCGCGCGCTACTTGCAAACCGATCGCCCTCGGAGTCAGTCGTCGTGGCCGTCGCTGCCCGCGTCTCAGGCGGCTCAGCGGGCGACGCCAGAGAAACCGATAAGCGAGTCGCTTCGCTGCCTTTCGCTCGGTTCCTGTCCCTAACCCCCTCGTTCTCTACTCCCTGGTTACCCTCCTTCACCCCGCGCCAAGTTTTGTGTTCCGGCTGGATAGACGATAACGAAAACTCATTTCGTGGCTCGGATTGCGAGTTCTTCACTCCTCCCCCTCCCCCCCCCCCCCGCCCCTCCCTCCGTTCCTTCCTTCCATCCTTACCTTCCTCTAGTTGTTAGGGAGCCCTTGTTGCTCGGAGCGCTCGGCTCAAATTCTGCCTTCATCGACGACATCTCGGCGAGGCCTCTCCTTGTTTCGAAAGTGTAGAAGCCTTTTTTTTTGCTCCCTCCCTCCCTCTCTCTGCTTTTCTCACGACTCTCGGCACCCTCTGTTCTATCTCCCTTGAGATTCCTTCTCCCCTTTTCTTGCGTGGTCAGCGATCTGTGCACTTCTTTGGGAGCGCAGTGATTCGAGATTGCGCCCAGTCAGTCCAGCGAACTTGTTCGCCCCAACGACTAGACTGGACGACACGGTGCTCAGTCGTGGAAGTGGGTGAGGGGAAGGAATCTCAACGAGGCTGCTTGTACCGATTCCGTCGATGCCACGTGTAGGCTTACGTTATCATTAATTTTCGTAAGCAGCTCCTCAGGCAGTTGGCGTTCTTTGAGCTTTCATGCGGCTGCAGGAGCACCCTTGAGATGCTGTTTGGTTCTTTGTTAGTGCTAATCGTCTTCGGTCGATTTTACCTGTATTTTTGTCCCATGTCATTCGACTTCAGTGCGCTTTCAATGGAGAAGTACTCAGCTCTGGGGCAGTAAGTGTGCGCCTGTAGACATTTTCATCCTAAAAACGATTATTTCGGTGAACATTAATGAATAATATACTGCATGCTTTCTACAAACTATGGAATCGTTTCTTCTGATTTTTCTTTCACCCACGGCTGATTAATCTGCTTATCGCTCAATCTACCTTAATGAATACCAATATAACTAAGGCTTCCATTTATGCCTTTGTGTCAAGCCTCTGAAATGATGCTTCAATATGGGAGCATTTATAGGGCGACGACAGTGACAGGTACGAAGCCATCTGCATCTTGGATCTGAAAGTCGACTCGTTATCTTCTACACTTATTCACACTCATGACAGTTGAGCGCGGCCTGAAAGACATTTCGGTTTTGTTTCGCGCTCAGCTAAACAACACGAACTTAGTTAAGATTTACACGAAAAAAAAAAATAAGAACAGAGCTAAAGGCTTCACACCCGGGCTGACGAAAGCGCGGCTTTCGAAGGAAGCGGGTACATAATGAAAACGATTCGCGCTCCCCGCTGCGGGAGCAAACAAAAGCTTTCTTCGGAAAGAGCAACATTTCCTGCGAAGAACAGCAAATATGGTTGCTCACCGCGCGACTCGAATGGCATGCGCGCAGAGAGTTCGCTTTAATCGTCTCGACGGAGAAAACAAAAACAAACAATAATAATAAAGCCAAACGAAACGCAAGTGGGGTTGTGTTGGAAATAGAGAGTTAGGAGAGGGGGAACTTAGGGTCAGGAACATGGCTGCGGGGTGCGTTTCAACGCGGAGGCCGAAATAAAAGTGATGACGCGACGCCTCAGTTCACCTCGGCAGACGCACGAGTACTTTCTCTGTACGTATGTGTCGGGGTCGCGCGACACAATTCGAATTGAAAGGCGGCTCAAAGCGATTCAGCAGACACACCAGAAGCGAAGATCGTGTAAAGAGGACCAGGGGGGATGGGGAGGGAGGGGAAGTTGGGCAGGAGGGCAGAGGAAGCGTCGAAGCAAAATAAACTCCCATTAACGCCGCGCTTCATTAAGAACGTCCTGCAAAAACAAACCCCTTTTCGAGGATGCCAAGACAGCAGTTATTTTTGCGAAAGATCTCTGTCGCACTCCTTCTCACCTGCTTAATTCGAAAAGTGAAATACTGCGCCTTTCTTCCAATCTCTAAACGCAAAGAAAGAAAAAAAATCCTAAGCTTCAGCTGACGATTGCGCCTGGGATAACTTTCGAAAGACGGCAGCACTTGCCAGATTTGGACGGATATTCTACGCTGCCGCAAGAGCCCTCAGGAAAGTTGTTGGCGTCGAAGAACATAGGGGAGGACTTCTACCTCTAAGTAGTGGAATAGCGTCGTTGACAGCAGGGCTAAAACCTGCGAGAGAGAAGAGTCAAGAAAGGAGTGTTCTGGTTCTAAAATAGAAAAAAAAGCTCTCTCATCAGGCGACGACAAAAAGAAGCAAGCATGTCACAGGCGAGTGGAAAGAAGCCTATGTTTCAAGAGGACTCGTGACGAATTTCAACAAGCACCTCTTTCTTCCTTTGGTTCTTGCTTATTTTCCCTAACGTTTGCCTTCAGACGCTGAAAATCTCCGTACACACTGCCTCCGTCCCCTTCGCGCACCTTATCTGTATCCGACTTACCCCCCTCCCCCAGTCCCCTAACAGCTTACTTCCCCCCCCCCCCCCTCCATCCCAACCCTTTGCTCTTGGCATTATCGTCTGTTCTGCTCGCCTCATTATTTTTCTTATTATTGTCTCCAGACTCTGGCGCCGCTATTCCATCGTGACAGAGCGCTTCTCCTTCATTCTTTTGTTTCCGAAACGGGAAACGTGTCGAAAGCGTAGAAAATGAAAAAGAAAAAAGAAAAGGTGGGCGGTAGTGCCTTGTTTATTTGCCGAAGGGAGATGGACGGGATTGGAGAAGGGGACGCGCGCGGGAGCGAAATTCGACGGAGTCTAGATAATCCGAGCTCGCCGGTGCGCAAACAAAACCAACTTTTTCGTTTTGTTTTCACCATTTTTTCTTTATTTTCTGCACGGATGTCGGGGAAGTGGAGAAAAGCACCATCTTCGCCCGAATCTCTTAATCTGTTCTCTTTTTTGTTTTGCGTTCACTGCTCTTCAACGAATCCGCGAACAGGCTTTTAATTTCTGCCGGCATTACAGGAGCTTTCCACGCTTGTCCTTTTCCTTCAGAGTGACGTCATGCTGATTAGACGAGCCTTCTTTCATGCAATGTGTGCTTTTTTATATTAGGTATACTTGACAGTGCACGAGGAGTCTATATGAAACTTAACGTCTTTATCGTTGCTTCTAAAACGGAAGCCTTTTTAACCGACTGCTAAGCCTCCGGAAGTTGAAACATTTTATTTTCATTTTATTTCGAAAATGTGAAGTGATCTTCGCTTGCATATTACTTTTTCTTCACTTATACGGGAAGAATTGGCCTAACGCTGCGCGCCTATGACCGACGAAACGTTTAATCCATAGAAGGTAATTGTGAAATCGCAAATATACTATTTAGTATCACTCAAGCTGTATCTGGTATAATCTATAGGAACTACTGTAAATTTAATGACCTCATTCTTTACAGTTGCTTTTTTATTTTTTTCGTTTTCACAAATTCAGTTTGCTCGTCCCGAAGGTTTGCTTCGCCTCACAACCCGGTCGTTCCACAGGCAAAGCACGCTTTAAAGGCAGACTAGCGTAGCTGCATGTGTGGTCGCGTCTACTTTGAAGATGCTTTTCCTGGCTTGCACTTGTTTTGACTCTTATGAATGCAGTAGTCGTACAAGTCATTAGGTTTAGCATGCACTTTATATACAGTTCGCTTTCCTAGCCTTTAGTCTCCGCGTTCTTTTCGCCCCCGCTTCCATGCCGAAGTTGCTTTCTGTGTCTGATCGTCGATACTTTATTTCGCTACGATCTAAATTTTACTACCAATTTCGCACTGAATGAAAAAAGATGTTGACACTTCGAGATTATTTTTTCTTGAATGAGCACAGCTGGATGCTAAGGCCTGCCCCTTTTTGTGTTCATTTGTCCAAATCAATTTTTTTTTTGCTGTTCTTACTCCGTCATCATAATCCAAGTCACCCAGAAAATAGTCTCGTTCTTTATTGGCCTGTTCGTTGCAGAAGAGAAGAAAAACTATAAAAAAACGCACAAACAGACACAGCAGCAGCTTAATAACTAGATTTCAGATTAGTCAGCTCTAGCCAACTGCGCCCGCAAGTAACGAATCACCCGGTTCCGGTTGTTTGCATCCGCGCCAACGCTATAGGAGTCTTGCCTACAGGGCGCGCTGTCCGAAGTAACACTTGGAGCGATTCGCGCAATTAAGGCACGAACCTCCCACTCCAGTCAGAAAAGCAGACACCCGATTCAACTAAGGCAGCTCCAGTCCTCGTCCCCGATGCTCCCATTTGAAAGGGCCTCGTTTCGGGATGCGACGCGTAGGCATCGTCAGCAGAAGACCAGGCGCTCCGCATATTCAAAAGAAACCCGAGAGCGCTTTCTTGGTAGGCTGAAGGCTCGTCAGGAACCCACGCCACCAACGACGAGCGCGTTGGCGCACGCCGGCACTTGGGAGTTCGTTCTGGCGTGTACGCCTGTCGAGAAGCGGGTGAGGTTAAGGGGAATTGAGAGAGAGGGGGGGTGGCGCCCAATCAGGCCCGCATTGTTTGCGTCTCAGGCTTCGTCGAAACAAAGCAGCCGCTCCGCAGCTTCAGTGGCGAAGAAGGATTTTCGAAGGCCTTATCTCGAGGGGCTTTTTGACACCACGCCGCCGCGCTAGTTGCGTAGCTCAGGTGAGGTGCTAGCCTGAAGCGGTACAGCGCGTTAGGCTTTCTTTACTATAAAGCCCCTGTTTTCTCGCCTTCGACCCCGGCCCTTCAGAGTTGAGCTGCAAGCCGCTGTATTTTTTTGCATTGGCAAGATCCGGCTCCTAGCGCTGAAGTAGTGTGCCGGTGCTTGAGGTGGCCTCGCCTGTGTAGGGACGGGAAGGCGGACCTTGCCTGCACGCGATAGTGTTTTTTTTTTTTCACACAGAAATTTTCTTTCCTTTGCCTAAAGGTTATCCCACCCCTTCATTACCACGATTTTAAAAATTATCTCGTAAAGAACAGGTGAAGTTCGAAACGTCTTTACTATATATATATGATAGAAGCGAACGGCCACAGAAACCAAGGGACACAGGGGATTTTTTAATTTATTTATTTTGTGCTCTTGTTCGATTTAGAATATTACTGAATATGTTATCGCTTAAAGCGAATTGATTAGAAAGGCTAATCAATTACCTTTAAGCGATGACATATTCAGTAATATTATAAATCGAACAAGAGCACAAAATAAATAAATAAATAAAAAAATCCCCTGTGTCTCTTGGTTTCTGTGGCTGCTGGCTTCTCTAATGTGTGTGTGTGTGTGTGTGTGTGTGTGTGTGTGTGTGTGTGTGTGTGTGTGTGTGTGTGTGTGTGTGTGTGTGTGTGTGTGTGTGTGTGTGTGTGTGTGTGTGTGTGTGTGTGTGTGTGTGTGTGTGTGTGTGTGTGTGTTTGTGTGTGTGTGTGTGTGTGTGTGTGTGTGTGTGTGTGTGTGTGTGTGTGTGTGTGTGTGTGTGTGTGTGTGTGTGTAGTAGGTTTAAACTCCTTTAACGGTAGAGGACAGTATTGCAAATTGACTTTTATGTATGGAAGCGAGTATTCGAAGACCTTATTATCAATACTTTTTCACACGCAAAATTCGTGACCGATTTTAACACGGGAACAGCTCAATCATGATAGGTGAATGGGCCGGCAGTCCATGCGTAATAACCCTACGAGAAAGGCATCGTGCTAACACGACCATGCTTTCGTCCGGGAAGTTTTGAGAATGCCGCCCTAGGAGGCTCTCGCGGGTGCTTAATGACACCTATTAAGAATTAACGTTTTTTTTCCCTTGCAAGAGGCTGTACTGGGTAGTTGGAACCCCTACCTAGTATACAGCTCACCGACGAGCATGTTCCGAAAGCTGGTAACTGGGCCAGCTATTAGGCACCGCGTTTTCGCGGAATGTAAATGAGGCAATCAAACTCCACCGTCCGTCCTTCGGACATCTCCTCTTGAAACTACAGAGGTTTTTCCTCAGACCGGCATGCGAGGCCAGCCAATGCACGGGTACTGATCCACACGTGCGGTTCAGGGCATTCTTCTCACGCTGGAATGAGTCGCGAGAGGTGAAAGTCGCTCCAGTAATAAAGGGAACACATTACGAACATTCAGATAACGATTACTCACCAAATATGCTAAAAAAAGTGTTAATATGTCGGCATTACACGTATTATCATGTTATTTCGCGTCCTTTAATCACAAAAGTCACTGATTGGTTGAGAGACAATAACATCAAAAATTAGGAGTCACTTTGGCGACTAAAGTGGTGCAAGGTGAAAGCCTTAGTACAGCATTCTGTCACGAATGTGGTTGTGAATTTTGATTCAAGTGCTGCTAGCGAATGACGCGTCCATTGGCTGTCTGCGTGTGTTACTGATGTGTGGTTAACATGTTAAGCTTCGCCTGTAAGAGTGGAACGCGACAGCGTCTTGCAACGCTGCCAGGGAGTCCACAGAACGCCATCGCCAATTCGGCTGTACGCCTTGCTGGACGGTAAATTTATTTTTTGAGGGAAGGAAATGTATCTCTCTCCCATATCTGGGTGGACACCTGCACCTCGCCGTAAGGGAAAGGGGGAAGATGGGAGTGAACGAAGACGCCGTATTAGCTAGACGCGCCTTTGTTCATTCCAAACCATTCAGCTGGCATTAAGGAGTGGCTAGCGTGCTCGTATCGCACTCCGGAGACCCTGGTTCGATTCCCCAACTCGACCAATTTCGTTCTCGGTTTTATTGATTTATGCGGTCTAACTAGAAAGGTTAATTAGGCCATTTCATATTTATATTATTGTATTTCTATCCATCATGTTCTGTCATTCACCTGTCAATTGTTGGAACTGTCTAGGATGTTCGGCACAACGTGTATGAAACGAGCAACGTCGAACTGAGTGGGGAAGTGCGTGGTGGTGGAGCGAACGCGGCTTCGTACTTATCTGTTTTTTCAGCAGCGTCTCATTCCGCGGACGCTGTTGTCGCTGCGGCGCGCGTCTTTCTTTTCTTTTCCTCTTTCTTCTGACCTCTTCATTCTCCTCTATCTTAATTAGGCTAATTGATTATTTAAGCAATTAACTAAACTCAGTCCAACTTAGTTGGAGCATCACTATACGATCCCTTTGATTGGTTGCATGGTTACTAGCCAAAGTACAATTGGCCCCATTTGAAATTCGCGCACTGTGACGTCACGAGCATTTCGACCAATTGAAAAGCGTGAAATTTTCTGTCGACAGCTCCTGCTTACAACGATGAGGCATTAAAGGCTTCCGCCTTAAAACATCACGTGACCTTGCGATGTCATCCTAACCTGCCCACCATCACAGGTGGGAGAATTCTCCTCGCGGTAGTTGGCAATCAAATTTATTCGACATAATTCATTCGCAACCTGCCCACCGCGACCCTTCACATCTTGCGATTTCGCGTCCTGCGTTAGGTGCAAAAGTCGCGGATTGGTCGCGAGGTCGCTGACGTCACAAGGTCACGTGACCAGGTCACCGGTTTCGCCTTTTCTCGCGCAACCGGGAAAGGACGAGCCTCTGGGCCACCGACATGGACGAAGGCACAGAAGGGAGGTATGAAAACTAACTGAAAGAAAATATACACAGCGCATGATAATGTGTTCTTCAATGAAAAAGATACGATGATAGTGACGACATTCTGTACGTGGTGAAAGAACTGATACAGAGACATGCAGCAGCAGCATTGCTTCTTATGCTATCTGATTCCAATCTTAAAGGTGCACTGAACAGGAATCTTAACTTGTCTTTTTGCCGCGGGAACTCGATCTACACGTTCCGAGCTTCCTTAGAAACTGCGATTTATTGCCCTGTGTGGCCGATTTCCCTAATTAAATCGAATTAACGTCCGGCTCCCGCCTTTTTTTTTTTTTTAATTCTCCCCCGTACGGTGGGCGGAGTCGACCAACGCGTGGAGCGCCTTTCACCCAGTCCCGTGGCGGCTTGCCGCTCCGCCATCGGCGGAGTAATACGTAGCAGTTTGTAGTAGCAAATAGTCTGCGCGTATTTTTATTTCTGCGGGCTTATTTTGCGGCTATATTATCTGCGAATGAAACTATTTATTCATGGAAACCTCAAAAACAAAATGAAGCGAAAGCAAAGCCTCCACGGAGCTGGCTGAAAGGCACTTCACGCGTTGGTCGACTCCGCCCGCCGTACGGGGAGAATTCAAAAAATAAAGGCGGGAGCCGGACGTTAATTCGATTTAATTAGGGAAATCGGCCACACAGGGCAATAAGTCACAGTTTCTAAGAATGCTAGGAACGTGTAGATCGAGTTCCCGCAGCAAAAAGACAAGTTAATAATCCTCTTCAGTGCACCTTTAAGTTGTCTTAAGCGTCCCCATAAATTTCTCTGTTTTATAGGCAGCATACCTCTGTTCGCATTATATTAAAAATAATTTTTGACTTCATAGTGCATAGTAACAGCACAGTTCGTTCTTGTGTGAAAACTGACTGTTTCCTTTCATATAGCAGCTGCCTATACCTCGGCATTTTGGCAGTGGATGTGAGGAAAAGCCGCCTGTATGCTTGCCATGTAGGCAAGCGCCCACAAAGGTGTAAAGGGTGTAAAAAACTTCCAGTGTCACTACATTTTCGCGGTGACGGCGACTGCTTGCCTAAGTGACTTGCAAAAGCGAAACTTTTAAAGCTTACTTGTATGTAAACATTATTACCTGTCAGATAAAGCTTCCTAAGAATACTCACCTACTATCTCACCTTAATTTATTACGTTCTAATAAACTGTTCTCATATCAAGAAAACTTGGAGTGGTTGCCCTACCACTGTACCAGGTTTGTATCGGGCTAGCTGCCACAGTGGTAATGGTTAAAATTGCTTTCTTTCAAGGTGAATGAAGTTGATTGATTGGTTGGTTTGTTTGTTTGATTGATTGATTGATTGATTGATTGATTGATTGATTGATTGATTGATTGATTGATTGATTGATTGATTGATTGATTGATTGATTGATTGGACGCAGAGTACGGGAAAATTGTTTCACAATTTGGTTTTGATTTTATTTAATGCTGTTTAACGTCCCAAAGCGACTCAGGCTATGAGACACGCCGTAGTGAAGGGCTCCGGAAATTTCGACCATCTGGGGTTCTTTAACGTGCACTGACATCGCACAGTACACGGGACTCTTGAATTTAGCCTTCATCGAAATTCGGCCGCCGCGGCCGGGATCGAACCCACGTCTTTCGGGCCAGCAGCCGAGCGCCGTAACCACTGATCTATCGCGGCGGGTGGTTTCACAGTTTGGTGACACTGGTAAATAAGTAAAATTTATTAGAACTTTCAAGCATGGTTTGGCTAAATAAGATGCAGCCCTCAACCTTCCAGAGACAGAAAGCCATGCACGAAGCACCGAACTGAATTATAGTGCACACGTCTTTCAAACGGTATTACAGCTCGCCATGTTTATATGGGTTTATAGATCCTGCCAAGGCTGAAATCTCGATATACAGAGTTCCTATAGCGGCCGTAATAGCCTGTTCTTGGAGCTTTTTTTTAATTATCAATATAAAATTATATTTTATCTACTGTATATATATTTTGAAAATCTTCGTCCCTTGGAATTAGGAGCCGGTATTTGCTGAAAGCCATGAGACTCAAGCTTACAAGGTCAAATACCGAATTGGCCTGGCTAGGATCATATATCACGCGGTTTCTGTGCTTTGTGGCGTATCGTGAACGAATGTAATCAAAACTTATGAAGTGATTACATCCATTGCGTAGAAGCCAATCCATCCTGGAAATCTCGTACATGCTTTCGAAAGTGGCACCTTCGTCATGAGGGGCTTTTTCGCGATCCATGGTCAGCAGCTTACATTGTCCCTAAAGTTATAACCAAGCAGCCTCCGCCAATCGTTGCTGGAGTGAATTCGGTAATCTCCAAAGAAGTCACTGGTTGCGTTAATGCACTAATACATAGGCTGTCCCCCTAGTCGACCTGACTTTTGATTCGTCCAGCAACTTGGGGCAGCGATGTGCGCAATTGGACAGATCGAGTATGTGTATAGGTATAGGTACGGGGGAAACGCGGAGACAACGCATTCAGACATACGCTTTTCTGCCTGGACGCACTAATGACAGTGTGCTGTACGCCAGTCCAGCTGTTTGGAAACCGTGGCCTAAGCACACTCGTTCAGGCGGACCGGAGAAATCTGTCGAGCAGAGCGCATACGGTGGGTTGGCGGGGAAAGGATTCCAAGCAGGACGATTCGAGAGTCGTCGTTTTCACGAGGATTGAGGGAGCCGCGATGGCTCGTTACCGGAGCCCCACTCCCCCAGAACGCGCGATCGTTCGAAAGAGAACGATGCTCCGTCTCTCCCGCCGTCCACCAATTATACGCGAGGAGCCGGAGCTCCGTGTGCTCGCCGTTTTGCCGAGCGCAGCACGAAGCACTCAAACGAGGAGGCAGCGAAGGTTAATCGGGGGTTCAGCCGCGACTCCGCGGCGCTCGCGAAATGCGCCGCGCAGTTCGCGAGCTCTCTCACGACAAGATCTGCTGACGCGAATTACGCGACTAAGTGGGGGGTGGCCCGGTAGACGCAGCGCCAGGGTCGCTTTGTGTATTATGCGTAGGCTCGCTCGTCGAAGACGTACCTCCCTCTCATTTTTTACACCGAGCGCACTCTCTGCCACCGGTCACGTGGTTCCGCCGAATCAGTCGAGTTTTCGGAACCGGTCGAGATTGGACAGAGCCATCTTGGTTTGGTTGGTTTGGTTTATGGGGTTTAACGTCCCAAAGCGACTCAGGCTATGAGGGACGCCGTAGTGAAGGGCTCCGGAAATTTCGACCATCTGTGGTTCTTTAACGTGCACTGAAATCGCACACTACACGGGCCTCTAGAATTTCCCCTCCAAAGGAATTCAACTGCCGCGGCCGGTATCGAGCCCGCGTCATTCGCGTCAGCAGCCGAGCACCACAACCACTGAGCCACCGCGGCGGTGAGAGCGATCTTGAAAGCAGAAACTGGTGCGCCGTTGAAAATGGTGTAAACGCTTTCAGTAGTGAACTGTTTATTAGGAAATATTCGTTTCAGCGAAGTTCCCAGGTGTGCTGAACGTTTCTGAGAGCCGTAATCATTCCAAAGGCCGCGGCTTTCTCAGTCTATTGCTAAAATGTCTGTTTATTCTTTGACGGTCAGCTAGTATTACCCTTTACCCTAGTTGTTCTATTGTTCGCTTTGAGTGCAGTTCCTTTCCGTTTTTTTTTTTCCCCCTCAGAGCAGCATCTTTTTTCGGTCACCTTCTGTGCCGGCTACTTAGGCGATATCCACTAAGTAGTTTTCTATCCTAACGGAGTCGTTACTGTTAGCCGCCGTGGTGGCTCATCGGTTATAGCGATCGGCTGCTGACCCGAAAGACGCGAGTTCGATCCCGGCCTCGGCAGTCGAATTTCGATGGAGGCGAAATTCTAGAGGCCCGTGTAATGTGCGATGTCAGTGCACGCAAAAGAACCCCAGGTAGTCGAAATTTCCGAAGCCCTTCACTACGGCGTCCCTCATAGCCCGAGTCGGTTTGGAACGTTAAACCCCATAAACTAAACCATAAACCATCACTCTGCCATAGCGCGGTTAGTGCCTGAGACGTGCATTTCTTTGTCCTCTGTTTCATTCCTAGGTTTCTCCTATTGAACCCTGCTTCACTTTTCTTCCTTCTTGTTTATTTCCTTTAGTCCTATGAATGCGCGTTTGCGTACATGCTTTGTGTGTGACGTGTGTGTGTTCGTTGTTGTGTGTGCATGTCTGTGTGTGTTGTGCGTGTCTGAGTGTGTTATGTTTGTCTTTGTGTAAGCGTGTGTGTGTGTTTTTGCGCCTGCGCCTTTGTGTTGTGTGTGCGTGCTTGTCTCTGTGTGTGTTGTGAGTGCCTGTGTGTGTAAGTGCGCGTGTGTTGTGTTTGTATATTGTGCGCGCGCGGCCGGACGAACGGATGACCGAACCAGCAACTACTTATTCTTCGAGCACGACTCACGCCAGCGTTCTATCGCGTGGTGTCCGCGCTTCAACTCTACCACGCAGCATTCAGGGCATTGGCCTCGCCTCACGCCCACAAGTACAGAGAAAAGACAGCCGCCACACGAGCACAACCAAGCGGGGGCCCTTCCACCGGCAACAGCGGCAGTCCCAAGTCGTCGCCGTCGTGGGCTTCTGTGTTCCGCCGCGAACACGCCAGGCGTAAGAAGAGTGCATCAGGCTTGCGCCGACTTCAGCACCAGCGCCGACCATTGGCCCGGCCGGGCAGGGCCGGGGTGATTAACGTTTCGAGACTCGCTGTGGCGTGAGACACCGTCCTCGGCCTGCCACACTCAGAGAGGTGTACGGAGAGAGGTCCGGGAGCGTTGTTTGCCCTCGGATGACCTGAGAAAAGAGGAGCAGGACTGAACTCCGTTCACCTCGCCTTCTGCTCTCCTAGGCTCGTGGACAAATAGAGGAAGAGGGGGAAAAGGATGGAAGAGGAGAACGGATGTGGAGAAGGGGGTGTGCGTGGCATCTTGCAGTGCGGACAGTGCCGGTGGTTTTTATCCCTGAGTAAGAGCCCACTCGGCGGTCGTTTCATTGAGTGGTTGTCGCGCCGGTGGGTTCCGAGTGGACACGGCCACTTTCTCGCCCCTCTTCGCGCTCGTTTGGGGAACTCTGAAGAAGCTTCGAGTAAACGGATGCTCTGGGCTGTATCGCTTGAAGGCGAGGAGCCTTCGTGGTCGATACGCGCTCTGTGTGGGAAGGAAAGGTTTATTGAAAGAGGCTGAGAATATTCTGGACGGAGTGATGTGCACATCTCTGGGAGCGAATTTCAGGTGTATGATATAGTCTAAGCCGGATTCTTTGGCTTATTGCGTTTTTACTGACAGCTGAATGATTTTAGTTGGGCTTCTTTTTTATCTCTTTTTAAGGGAGCGTGAGCTTTGTTGCCGGGCTTTCTCATACTTCCCATCTGGCCGCCTTTATTATGCTCTGCATGCTCTGCAGGTTCTTCTGGAGGAACCTGAAGAAGTAAAAAAAAAGCAGCTACTAATCTTTTTGTTGGCGTGATTTCCGACACTTCATGAGTGGCACAGTGTTGTAGAAACAAAGCGTAATTGATTAGTCAGAGGTGTATTTCGTTAAAAATTACAGGTTTACTAAACACAGGTTTCATGAAAGCAGTATTTTACACCAAATAGCAGCTACTGCAACCGGCTTGTGTGCAACAACTGTTTTATTCTTAAAAGAAAATAGTAGCAAAGATTCGCTATAGACTAGTAATAACTAAGGTGCAATAGATCTTTTAGTTCATGCTGGTAACCGGCACACGCCGAGTTGGGAGCAGGGGCTTTTACAATAGAACACACGGTATTTGGGACTCGATGTAATTTCGTAGATCTGCTAAGCAAACGCACAAGTCTTATATATATATTTCTTGCTGCTATATATCACCATGCCAAGAACCTAGAGACGCATGATTATCTTCTCGTGCCTAACAATGCGAAATATCTCTGACATATTAGCTTCGTGACGACTGTCCTCTGTTTTATAACTGGTGTATTCAATGCCAGAAAGGGGCGCGCATCAACTACCTAGTTTTCCTGCTCTTTTGGTTTTCGGCGTCGTAACTTTCATGCAGCTACTGGCCGTGTTTTGATAGTAATAAATAAGAGCACGGGTTTTTAATATTGCGTCGTTTTTGAAGGTATGCTATGGTGCCTACAATTGAAATGACACAATTGGAATGTACACACTAACCAAAATTTCGAGCCACTGCCAGGCCAAAGTCTCTAAAGCGAGAGGCCGTAACCTCTCTCAAGCAAGAAAATAAACAGCGGGCTGTCATGCCGTTGTAGTTTTTAAGTAGTTATGTGAATACCATTAAAACAGATAGAATTTATTTTTCGCCTGAGAAAAAAAAACATATACGCCTTCGTGTTGTTAGCGACCTCCCTAAATGCACATGAAAGCGCCCAGATCTATTGAGGCTCGTTTTATGGGTCCTCCAATCGCGCCGAGTTCGAAAACTCCTTTTCGAGCGAAACGTCCAGCTAACGCCGTTTCCTTCATTCCCCGAAAAAGAAAAAGTCATAAACAATGAATTTACCGCAGCAAAAACACGTCTGAGTCCTATTCCGACGCATCCTCTTAAGCCCGAAATCAGATGCGTTCCCAGGTCCCGCTCGCGCCCATTTCTCCCAACAATACTGCCGCCGCGCTCTCTCCTCTGTACGCAGCGCGCAGTCGGGCGGAAAGAGGGGGAGCTTCGCCGCAGCACTTAAGTGTTGTGCCAAAAAGCAGCTTCAAAGGCCGTGGGGCCGGAGTCCGCCGCTACTGCCGCCGATAAGGGGCTCGCGCCTTTTCCGAAAACGCGACGAGGCAGTTCGCGCGCGCGCTCTCGCAAGGTCCTTCTCACAGCGCGAGAGCATTTCTCGCGTTAATCCGCACAACAAACGCTAATCTGGCGGCCCGATGCGAACCCGGACAGAGAAAACGGCTCCGAGCCTTGCACGACAGATTCGGCTAGCAAACGTGTGTGCTCTCATACAGTTGAAGCTCAGAGACTGCCTTTTCAAGATCTACAGCAGCATCGTCAGCGACCACCCTTTCCCTGACGCTTATCTTGCCCACGTACAACACCTCTTCTGTCTTTCTCAGGCATCGCAAGCATTTCTTTACGCCTACTGCTGCGGCTTAGCAGGAGAGCAGGAGGCTGAAGTCCCATGAGGAGGGAGAAATGGCTGCTTGGATGAGAGAGAGAGAGAGAGAAAGAGTGGGAGAGAGATGGAGGGCTTGTTCTTGCAAGATGTCTGCCTTCCTCGCTACAAGGTCCGGAGGTGAGTTGTAAAGTGTTGCCGGGATTACGGAGGTGCTCCCGTTCGTCGACGCATGCATCCTCTTACACCGCCGTGCATAGTGCCTTCACGTGTGTTTTGGGTCTTGGTGCCGGTGCTGGGAGCCTGGGGAAGGAGGGGGAGGGGGGGATGTTCTTGCCCGCCCGTCGTCGTCGCCGTCGAGGCAACACGGCTCATAAATAGTGGCCGCGCAAACAGTTTCTAATGGGGGCGGCCATTAAAGGCGCTAATATGGCCGCTTAGAGGCAAACAATATAAATTACGGCTCGCGCACGCTTCGGAAGCATTATACGGTGGTGCTGCGGCGCTCGGGTGGTGCCGTGCACAACGGGAGTCGTTGCGCTGTAGTCTTGGCGGAATTCTTTTCGCGCGTAAAAAAAACGCGGGAAACCTGAGGAGGAGGGAGAAGGGAGGTTGGGAGATAAAGGGGAGTAAGGTGCCATAGGCATGTAGGAAACAGTCGACGTGCTTGGCTGCTCTACTTCATGTACCTTGTCGTAAATTTATTTCGAATTGGAATTTTTTGGTATTGGTCGCTCTCTGTAAGTTAGAAGTGCAGGTTTAAGATTGCCTGGAAAGTTGCGCCGAGTTTAACTTGTTTATTTCGAGGCGTTCAGAGCTGTTTTAAGCCGAGCGAGACATTGAGTACGTTTGATTCTTGCTTCACGGCTTAGAACAGGGACTTGGACGTTGCTTGAGGCCTACTATGCTCTAAATGCTGGGAGGTTGGATGTGAACGAGATCGAAAATATTCAGGGAACACAGTTAATGTCTTAGCATTAACTGTGTTCCCTGAATATTTTCCATCTTGTTCACACCCCACCTCACAGAATTTAGAGCGTGATAGGCCTCAAGCAACGTCAAAGTCCTGTTAATGTCTTAGCATTAACTGCGCTAAGCGACCCTCTTATGCCTATCTTTTTCTCTTTTTTTTCTTTTCAGATCGTCATTATTCTTCCTGGTTTCCCGTGTTGGCCTGGCCTGCTTTTTGGGGAAGGGAAAGAGAAAGGGAACTTTTGGAGATAGATTTGGAGTTGTTTGTTATTTTGGTTCAAAATTTACAATTTTGTCCTGCTCTATTGATCGGTTTTACTTAATTCAAGCTCGCAACGTTTCGCGATCCTTGTATGGAACCTTTGTAGGGCGAAAAGCACTACTTCATTATCGAAGCTAAAAACACCGGGTATGTGTGAAGCCTCAACCTTTCACCTCTGATGGAGCGACAGCGGTGGAGCCCTTCTGCAGAGGCTCTGTCAACGCCCACAATAAGATGACGAGGCGCAGAGTGAAAGAAAACAAGAGCTTGAAAGCTAACTTTCCGCAAAAAAATTCGAGACGCTGCACACACACACACACACACGCACACACACACACGCACACACACACACACACACACACACACACACACACACACACACACACACACACACACACAAACACACACACACACACACACACACACGCGGGGACATCCGGAAATAACACCACGTGCTACCAGCGAACAGTAGAACTCAAAAAAAGAACCGAAATGCCAAAAGAACACCATCGTATTAGCTCCTGGAGAGGAAATAAAAAAATAAAAGCGAGCTTGATTAACACCTCCAAAAAAACGTCCCCGCACCTTCTATACGAAATTACCCTCAGCTAGTATTCACCTCCCGCATATGCGCTCCTTATTTTTTGTTCTTCCTTGAATTGCCTTGTTCGCGTTTCATTCATTGCTGATAGTACACGACACGCGCGAGCAAGATCAAGGTCTCCTAAAGGCGAGCTCCTTATGAAACGGTGCGCTTACACATGCACTTCCTAATCTATCTTTCCGTCCTCAATTATTTCCCGCGGTCGCAAATTCTTGCCCTTGCCTATACGCGCTGAGTACAAAGACAAAAGGTGCGCTCAAAGTACGGAAGGAATCTACACCCGAGTGTTTCGCCGTCGCATCTCCATCGCAACGCCGGGCGTTCTCGCCGAAACGGCTCTGCGAGCTTCATTACTCAAGGGCGGAGAACCCGCGCGCACCGCATAGACATGGTGCCACCGTCCTGGAATCCCCAAGTGCTGGGGGACAGTCCGTTGACGAAGTGGCGTTCTCTCTTTTGTCTTAACCCAGAAGCTCCCGCACGCGCGGAAAGGGAGGGAAAGACGTAAAGGAAGAGGGCAATGGCTCCGGTGCGCGCCGATCTCCTCTCCGGTAGGATGAGCTGTCATTAGCGTAATTTCCTTTTAATAATGCGGCCGTCGTCTTCTCGTAGCCACCCTGCCTCTTCTCTCGTGGGCGTTGTCACGAAAGCCGAGAGAAGGAAGCGGGGGGGGGGGGGGGGGGGGGAGAAAGAGACGGAAAGGGGAAAAGGTAGGGTCCATGACTTATTTCTAGCTTCTCTCGTTGTTGCTGCTGCTTGATCCCACCGCCACCTCAGTAGTGGTATACAGCAGCAACACATCTCGGGGCACTCTTAATCAGCGACTCATCATCTTATGAGCGTTCGCAAGATGCCTGGCGCGCCAGACTGCCGAGGTGTGTGCTCGGGGGCGTTGTGAAATTGAGCCTCGGTGGTATGTCTCCCATTGTTTTTTCTTTGCTGCTTTCACCGCTGGCGCTCTACTTGGAGCATTATTAATGGCCTCATCACTGAACGGGCCGAATGTTGCGAGTGTCGTAGAGCGGTGTCTTTAATATGAAGGTGGTTGTCTGCGGCGCCCACCTTTTCTTTTAATAGCGACGGAATTCCTCCGCCTGCAGCGCCCTCAGAGGTGGAACACCATCTCGCCACAATTTTTCGTAAGTAGCTAAAACATGCACGGGTGCTGTCGTTTTCTGGTGGTAGCCTGTCTTTTGTGCAGTCCATTGTCTGAATGAATGAATGAATGAATGAATGAATGAATGAATGAATGAATGAATGAATGAATGAATGAATGAATGAATGAATGAATGAATGAATGAATGAATGAATGAATGAATGAATGAATGAATGAATGAATGAATGAATGAATGAATGAATGAATGAATGAATGAATGAATGAATGAAGCTTCATTTTATGGCGTTCTTTAATCCACGTGCAGCAATGCCTTCACAGCGATCATTCGACGTCTTCAAAAACTGACGCCCGTCTTTGTCGGAAATTAAAGGTTGGTTTGGTTTGGTTTATGGGGTTTAACGTCCTAAAGCGACTAAGGCTATGAGAGACGCCGTAGTGGAGGGCCAGCCGGGCCAGCGCCATCATCGGGAGGTGTACAGAATCATTCCAACCTGATGTCCTGTTGTGCTGAACGGCTGCTACGCTGAAGACGCCAACTCGCTAATGGCTTTCACGTTCGCTCTATTAAAAAAGTGAATGAGCATTGTTCTCCCCTCGCAAAACACGGTTTGACGACGGTTGTAAAAATTACACGTTGCGAACAAAGTTAATTATGAAGTTTCCTGCGCGCAATTTTTTCTTTATTTACTGTGTCGCTATGAGTGCGACTGTTGTAAAACAGCGCCTGAGCCACGTTTGGTCGTACAATACATGGAACTTATAGAACTTATACACAGCCAGTCACAGCGCGTGGCACGTGTTAGGCACACGCCACCACGAAACGAATAAAGAACCTTGGGGGTTCCGAAAAACTCACTCCAGCGCCAGGAAAAACAGAGAAAAAAAAGGAAGGATACGAAAGCTCGTCTAATGCTTTTCCAGCGAACTCGGAGTGGCGACCTTGGTTTCCGCACTCCACGCCAGCCGTTTTTTTTTTGCGGAGAAGGGTTGAAACCCTAAGTCCTTAAATCCCTTTTGAGCTTAACGGCCTTTCATAAAACAGCCCTGAAGCTCTCTGAAGCTGAAGAAATAAAAACGTTAAAAGGGAATATAACCTTCAAGGAAGCCTCTTTGATCGGATTGCGGAAGAACTGCCTTCAGCGCCCTGTAACCTTGAGGAAGTGCTCCCGGAAGTTTCTTCCGGGTATTTCTTTTCTTCCTCCGCCTCTCTTTCTCGTCCGCTTTCTTCAACCAGCATACGCGTAACATGGCCGCAGCAGCAGCTTTCCCTCTTGAAAACGCGTCCCACTTCAAGGTCAAAGCACTTTCTCCACCCACAGCGCCCGGTTCTTCCGGCTTTCCGCGACGACCGCCAAACCCGGAAGTGAGTGCACTGAAGGGCACCAGTGAGGACCTCGCTTCCGCAAACTCGAGCTCCTTTTTCTTCGCTTCCCCACGCGCACTCCTTGTAGGCTTTCTTTCTTCCTTTCTTTCTCTCCCCATTTCTCTTTCCCTCCGTCTGGTCTCGCTCCAAAGACGACGCGTGCGCCCTTGTGATTTATGCCCGCACGGTCTATCCGCGATTTACCCTCCAACCTCTCCTCTTTCTTTGCTTCTTCCTTTCTTCCTTTACCATTCTTTCCTTCTTTCTTCCTTCTTTTTCTTTCTTTCTCTTTCGCGCAAGAAGCCACGCTTTCTCCCGAATAGCCTCCCTTACTTTCTCTGTCTCTCCTTTCTTCAGCTCACTTTCTTTTCGATCGTGACGCGGCCTCCACTCTCGATTTTTTTTTTTGTGACTGCGTTTCCCTTTCTTCTGGGCGGCCGCGGTGAGGAGACCGTGCATGTGGGCAGGCGTGTGGTTTGAAAGAAGTACGGTCTGTGTCCCGGACCGCGAGTTGGGTCCCTCCGTCCGCCGCGGGTTGCTCCTTTGCGTCCCCCAACTCCTCCCCTACGCAGCTTTTCGAAGCTGCCTCAGAGAAAAAAGATTCTTGCAGCAGCACGACGGGGGAAAAGGCGCCTTGGTAGAAAGGAAGGGCAGATGTGCGCACCGCGGTTTCCTGGTTCCAGAGCCAAGGTCGACGAACCTTGAACTTGGGCGGCCAAAAGTGAAAGAGAAAACTGAGCGTGCGCGCTGAGTGCAGCCCTTGAAGCGTGCCGATTGTATGCCTGTCTTGAAGGGCGGCGTGGGGGGAGGCTACGGCGTTCACTCTCTCTTCGCTCTCTTTCTGATGTTTGGCTGGTTAGTTTTCTTTGGTTACTGGTGTTTAGCTGGTTATTTATTCTCCTGCTCTGTTGAGGGGTTCGTGCGAAGGATTACCGTTGTGGATGTTTTTTCCTTCTTTTTCTTTCCTTCCCTGCTCTGTATAACATCGTGGCACGTGTCTGGCGGCAGGCGCGTAATCTCAGTCATTCTGCACGTTGTTGGGGAAAACGACGGCTACTTCGAGGTCGTGTGTTGACAAGGCCCACTCCATTTGCAGCAGCCCGGATCGTGTTCATTTTGGGAGAATGCACGGCAGCTGCTGGTGTGTGCTTAACCGCGTTGTTCTTTCCGGTTCTCTTAAGCGTTTTCGTTGCTTTAGTTGTACATTGACCGCTGTTGTTGTTGTATCAACTTTTCACGAAGTTGTTGAACGCGTGGACTTTAATATATTTACCTCGTCTCTCACAAGCCTACTGTAGGCGTCGACAAAGGTAACCTGTAGGCGACCTTTGTTCAACGGCAAAGGCTGCAGCATTGACTAGCATTAAGAAATACTGAAATGAACGTGACAAAGGGTTGATGTTAACGTTGCGAAATACACCCAGCTCGAAAGACACTAATCAGCACTTTATTAATGTACTCCTAAATCACCCCCAGTCCAGGATGAATTTTTCTTCAATTACGAATAGCTCTCCTTTGTAGTCGTACATAGCTGCTCTTGGGAGGATGATAATAAGTAATTACTCCCTTATTACAAATCTTATCCACTTTGAGAGGTCCTCCGAGACAATGAACTAACACGCGCCGTTCCCACTGCGAGCTGTTGATCAATTCTGCCGTCCTTCTACAGATCAATTCAATATTGCCCTATCGTATTCTAGCCGTGCTGGTTTGCTGAATTGATAGAGCGACTGCTGCGGACAGCCGGCGGTCTTGGGTTCGAACACCAGACCAGGACGCATTTTTCTTTAACTGCAAAGACTCCACGAAAGCTGCATAGCTTTCCTTTGTAGCCGTGTGGCCGCGCCTTAGTGGATGCTCAGTAATTACTCCCTTATTACAAATCTACCCCTCTTTGGGGGATTCCCCTAAACATTGAACCAATATATCACTACCATTGTGATATGTTTCACGTCTAATGTGATCTGAGCTAAGGCTGATGATTTGCAGCCAAGGCTCTTATTTAACGCCTGTTCTTATGCTATCAGATTCATACTAGGCACGCATACGTACAGCGAGGATGGTTTTTTTATTTGGCGCATGCATTGTCACAAGTGGCATTTCAAACGAAAACAAAAGTTGGAGCAGAAACTGTAGACAGAGAAAACAGAAGGACCTAGTCCAGCAGGTATAACTCTACGTACCACCATGATAGAGAGTGGACAAGAATATGGGTTTCTCGACAATGTAAACAATGAGAACAAGGGAGGGGGAGCTTCAGTGTGCTCAACCAACTTTTCGTCAAGAGGACTTGTATTCGCCTGGCCTTCGTCTACGTAGGACAGCATAACTGCATTCTGTAATAGCGCAATGCATATCGTAGTGCTAATATGCAGCCATTACCACATCAAAGAAATACTATTAAGGCGGAAGCCTTTAATGTCTCACCGTTGTAAGCAGCAGTTGTCGACAGAAAATGTCACGCTTTTCAATTGGTGGAAACGGTCGTGACGTCACAGTGCGCGAATTTCAAACGGGGCCAATTGCACTTTGGCTAGTAACCATACAACCAATTGAAGGGATCGTATAGTGATGCTCCAAGTAAGTGGGACTGAGCTTAGTTAATTGCTTAATTACCCAATTAGCCTAATTAGCTTTACTAATCAGGCCATATAAATAAATAAAAGCGATTAAGAAATTGGTCGAGCTCAGGAATCGAACCCCGGTCTTCGGCGTGAGAGACGAGCATGCTATCCACTCCGCCATGCCAGCTCGATGGTTTGGAATGAACAAAGGCGCGTCTAGTGAATACGGTGTCTTCACTCACTCTCATCCTCCTCCATTCCCTTCCGGCGAGGTTTAGGTGTCCACCGACAAATGAGAGACAGATACATTTCCTTTCCTCAAAAACCAATTTACCGACGAGCGAGGCGTAGAACCGAATGGGCGATGGCGTTCTATGGACTCCTTGGCAGCGTTGCAAGACGCTGTCGCGTTCCACTCTTAGGGGCGAAGCTTAACATCTTAACCACACATCAGTGACCACACTTTATGTCAAAAAAGTGCCCCCCTGAATTTTGACGGGTGTCCACCGAGATATGTGAGACAGTTACTGCGTAATTTCCTTTCCTCAAATACAATTTTCATTTTCTTCATTACGGCTCTTCTTTATCTTCTTTCACTCCCACCTCCCTTCCGCTACGGTGCGGTTCAGGTGTCCACCGAGATGACAGAGAATTACTGCGCCATTTCCTTTCCTCAAAAAGCGTTGCGTTCAAAGGGCAAGGCATCGCGCCGAACGGGTGGTGGCGTTCCGTGGACTCCCTGGCAGCGCTACAACGCGCTGTCGCGTTCCACTCCTAAAGGCGAAGCTTAAGCGTCATTAATTAGCAGTTAATTAGCATTCAGGTATTAATCAGTAATTAACAATTGATTAGTGATTTGCCATCACTTAGTAATTAGTACTCAAATATATGTGACGCCACCAGTGCCACAGAAACAGCGAAGGTGGTGCGGAAAACGCTTCCGCCTCTACCCACTTTAGACAGTCAAAGTGCCCCCTGAATTTTTCTTGGATCCTATCCGCATTAAAATTCATAGCAGTTCTCCAAGTTTTCGACCTCATTCTGCAACGCAATTTCCGCAGATAACCCCGCAGTCTTTTTGCAATGGAGAATATAGATTCAACGAAATAATATTGAGTCCTCGCCAGAAAACTGTACTCAAATGAACAGAATGCTTCACTGCATGGCTTACGTGAGAGAGCTGCTCGTTGTCACAAGCACACCAATCGGAGTTTATTCATTCCTAACCACTCTCGATCACACACACTACAGCGACTTCCCAAAACTATGCTGCAGACGCATCTGCTCGATGTCCATCTATTGACGACCAATCCGATTCCTTTGGTTGTTTTATACGCGCGATTACTTCTTTAAAAAAAAAAAGTGTCATGAAATGTGCTCAAGTGTGAGCATTTTTTGCTTTCCAGTTTTCAATAAACTTGCTAAGTTTGATCGCGCTCATCAAAACACTTGATCAGCGGAGGCTCATATCTGTTGACCAGAAATGGCGCCGTCACCAACGGTTGTCGACTGCTTCCGCGAGAACTTTAAAGTTTCGTCTTCGGGATGCAAATTTTCTATTTTTTAATTTAATTTAAAAAGCAGGCGTAATTTAGTTTATTCTCTCGTTTTCTACAGTCTGCAGCACAACTCATTTATGGTGGAGTGTTTGACTACCCGCGGCTCGTTCAAGAGCAGGCCACTCGTGGTAGTACTATTGTGATACATTCCAGCGGCTAAAAAGACAGGGACGAAGGTAGACGAGACAGGACGAACGCCGGACTAGAAAGTATGTCATTAAGCGTAGAAAGTTGGGCTAGTTGGTTGGTCGTGGTACCCGTCACCTCGCACTCACAGCTTCAACCTTAAAAAAAAAAAAAAAACATTCTTAAGACTTCATCAGAATGCCGATGGCTTACACCCAGACTGATTAGACACACTTTCCTTTGCTCCGCAGCAGAAAATAGTGGCGCTAGTTGTCAGCTTCCACAAGTGTTTGTTTGCTGTTCTAACGGAATCAACAAACCAACCGCACACAATTCTAAAAGCCATAACAGCTCACTTCAGCACCCTCCTCTGCGCAACCACACAAAAGTCGTTCCCTGTAGTTTGTAATTTGTTTTACGTTTAGAAGCATAGACGCATCCAAGCAAAACAAGGAAGGCCAATAGAGCGCGATGAGAGAACCATAAAGAATACGCTTCCACCATCTTCCGGCGAAAGCGAATGCGGCTGCATGGACGCTGCAGCATTAGGACACGCTTCCCTCCACCGCTAGCGGCTCGTGCCATCTGCGTGCACGTGTGGGGAAGAAGAGAGATAGATTAAAGTAATAAAAAAAAACCGGCCCGCAGCGGTGCTCAGTGCCTATCTGCAGCAGGGCTTTCTTCGCCCCCCCCCCCTCCTCCCCTGCCAGTGAGAGCAGGCTCCGTCCTTCTTACCCTCTTTCAATCTCGTGCCGTCCACGCGACCGGGAAGAAGGGAGTGGAGAGGAGGAGCTAGAAAGGCAAAGAGAAAAGCGCACCTGGCCGCCACTGGCTTTTTTTTTTTCTCTGGTTGTTTCTTTCTACGTGTGCGCATTTCAGGGCTTGCGTTTCTGCTTGCTTCGCTTGGCTGGCTCCCCCCCCCCTCCCCTCCCCCTCGCAAATTAAGTCGCCCCGCGTGTGCCGATGCGGTGGGTTTAGCTTGACAGTGCGTGTACAAACGCGTGTACACAACACCTCGAGGGACGACTCCGTTGAGTGAAGGCTGGGACAGAGTTACGGTGACCCCTGGGTTGCGAGTCAGCTGTGGGAGTGACAGTGTCATATCAGAGTGGCCCCGTGAATGACTTTAAAAGCGTGAGAAACTGCATCATCATCACTATCATCATCAATCTAGCTATGTCCAACCCAGAGAAAAGGCCTCTCCTACTGATCTCCAGTTAACGCTAACCCTGCGTAAAATAAACTGAATAAACGGGTGGGAGGCAGGACTTAGTCAGCAAGCCAGCATTTCGACGACAGAACTTGTCCTCCGCTTTTCTGTATAGTGTAACATAAGACGGTAAGGAAAACTTTTCCTAACTGTTCCTTTCCCTCACCTTTTCCTTAGTTCTTTTCTCTTGAGTTTTGCCTACGAAAGGGACTGCAAAATGAGGAAATGCAGGAAACCTTCGCAAAGGGTCAGGCCCGACGAAGTCCCTGCTGCTCCAAGATTTACTCCTCATTATATCTGAGAAAAATTGAAGTTAGTTACTAGGAGCGCATGTCAGACCAAGGCGGAATGTAAGTTCCCAGTGCTATAATGAATTGTTCCACCTCGGAGATTTTAGGAAAGCCGAAGCCTTTGCTTCGTACCCACACGCGCTTCTTAGGTAATGCATTAACACTTCTTCTTGGGCGAGTTGGTGCATACTTGAATTGAAGAAAATAGCGCCAGAGCATGCAGACCACGAAAAGACAAGGACGAGACACAAAGCGCTATTAAGCGCTTTGTGTCTCGTCCTTGTCTTTTCGTGGTCTGCATGCTCTGGCGCTATTTTCTTCAATTCTTAGGTAAGCTACAATAGACCTTACTATTTTAGTATTTCACAGGTTAAACCTTGGAAGAAATGAATGTCCCACTTGCGAGGTACATGACAGCTGTAAACAGTAGGCGATACTGACAAACTTTACCTTATATCAGAGTGCCACGTGATCAATCGGCCCTCAAGTGATGGATTATCATTAATAGCGGTTTCATATTTACTAGCGTACTTTCTTGCTTGTTATTTTCGTAGCTTGCTAGCCGCCCTGCTGAGATGCCCAGCCTTTTTCAAAAGTTTGGAGCCCAGGAGGTTTGCTTCTGAGCCACACTGTGTGGTTCTTAATGCATCTCCAGCGCTCTAAATTTCCTGAAGGTAAAAAGATTTCTGGTACTGCCTTCTCCAATGGGTAGGGCTGCCACGAATGCTTCAGGAGTCCCACTACAAGGCTTAGAAGCAAACCCTTTGGGCTCTAAACTTTTGACAAAGGCTGTACCTATTTACTCCAATACCAGATTACTCCTAGCTATTAAGCCCTTTCGTTCAGTCTGTTACAAATGCCCATCAGGAAGTAAAAAGGGAACGTGTAGAGTACGTATTTGAGTGGTTTCCTATTCACATCTCAGTGCTTGCGACGCACTTTCGACCGTGCTATCAGCAGGACTAAAAGACACGACACACCTGTAGGATTTCTGTATCTTTAGACTCGGGTCTGTTTCTGAAAACCGGCATACAAGGCTTGCATGCTGCGTCCTTTCCGGGGCCCCAAACCCGCGCAAGTCTAACATGCATGATACGGACGCCCGTAGAAAACCCACGCCTGCCGCACTCTGTCTTCGATTCTTCTTTTATCTCCACCCTGCAGCTGCTCGGGGCGATTGAATTAAGCGACGTCGTCCCCTCTCCCCCTCCTCACTTCCTCCTCACCGCCTTCCTTCCCCTCTCCACAGCCACCGCGTTCATACAAAAGACGCTGGGGGAAAGAGGGGGCAAGGAGGGACAGATGTTGGCCTGTCCGACTTTATATACGCATGACGGAGGGGGGAGGCGTCTTTCCCTTGTTACTTTGGGCACGAGCCGCTGCGCTGCTGCTAGCTCTGCCGCGGTTGCGTCGTTTCTTTCTTTATACCCACGTCTTCGCCGTCAGGGAGAATGGAAGAAGCTGCTTTTTCGTTCTCCTTTCAACCTCCTTCTGTGTTTCTTTTTCACTCCAGTCCCGCGCTTGTCCTGACACTGGCCTCGGACAGGATTCAGTGATTGTGGGCCCCCCGGAAAAAGTGCGGTTTTTAACTGAAGTGGTGCTGGGCGGACTCGCCGTGTCAGTGTCCTCGCGATAGATTGCTTTTAACTTTTTACACATTTTTCTTTTTTTCGTCCCGTTTTATCCGTTCGTGCTTCGGAGTATGCGTATGCTTCTAAGAGCGGCTCCTTGTGGCAAGTTAAATGTGCGACGGTTTAAATGTTCTCTGCCCTTTGTTTAGTCTATGAGCGTGGTCTATTCTTGGATTCTAAATGCCAATACGCCTATATGGGAGTTAGCTGTCCTTTTGAGCACACCCTTTTATGCAAAGGTGTGCGCTTCATGACATCTTACCCCCTTTTCCGTCTTTCCGTGTACCTTGCGTTGTTACCAGTGTATGAAGTAACCATCATAGTCGCTACCAAACTGCCTCTTTGTAGGGGTGGCGAGGCTTGTCAAGCGGTCGTAATGACTGCTTTTTTCTTGCCGCCCTCAGTTTTTGTAAACAAAAAAGCTGAAATAAAGTGATTGATTGATTGATTTTTACTCCTTTCTGTCTAGAGTGTACGCTCGCGTTGCTACTGATGGAGGACTCAGGTGATGAGTGAATGAGTGATCCGTTACAAGTTCGGCTAACGTGTCTCGCGCACTGGGTGTAGTTGTTCTTCAGAAGAGCAAGTTGCTGGGCTAGTTGGTACTGTTGCATCGTGGTGGAGCAGCGCAAAGGACGGGACACAAGAAACAAGGAAGGACGTACGCAGGCGCTGACTATCAACTGAATTTTTATTTCGAAGTACAGAGAATATATAGCAATCATGAGGGGGTGGAACATAGATAAAAGGGTTGCTCGGTCACCGGAATCCAGAAGACAGTCACGTCAGTAGATAAAACATATTGGTAAATGTAGTGGCGGTGAAAGATGATAAAGAGAAGCGGAAGGTGTATAGGGCCAAGGCGCGAAATAACCGATGATCGGTAATGAAAGATGAGGTCGCCCAAAAGGGGCTAAAAGCTATAGACAATCAATAACGAAAAAAATGGCATTAAAAACATATAAATTCATTACGAATAATTAAAAAACTACAAAAACATTAATAACTGGTAGGCTGCGAGGTGTGAAGGGCCGGCAATCAAAAACATTAAGGCCTCACAGAAGATGAATTTTTAAAGAGGCAAAAAAAGGAGGCTAAAAGCACGAAACAACTAACAGGAGGAGTAAAGGCCTGCGACGAACAAAAGCTAAACCTATGTAATAATTAGAAAAACCAAAACCCGGAATAAACAATAAAAACAGGATGGGATAAAAGTGGATACTCAGCGCCTGTGTACGTCCTTCCTTGTTTCTTGTGTCCCGTCCTTTGCGCTGCTCCACCACGATGTAGTTGTTCTTGCGTGCCGTAATTGCATTGCTCACGTCAAGCCATTATCGTCTGTATCTGCTTATGTGGGCAGGCGGGGGATCGTCTGTCAATAAAAAGAGAGCCTTACTACTGAATTCATTCCTGTTCTAGTGCAAACGCACTGCTTAACACGCTTCCAAACAAAAATATTGTCTGAAGCTTCGGAGTAACTCGGTGCAGTCCGGAGGAGCCAATGGGAGGAAGCTCGGGTAATTTCGGAGGAGCGTCATGCCAGCTGTAGCCAATGGGAGAGGAGTGACCTTGAGGGTGACCTTGGCACCCTCAAGGTCCGTTTGTTTCGAAAGTCTACTCGGTTTAACTACGTTTAAGCCCTACCATTTTTTTGTCTTGTGTCTACTTCGTAAATGAACAATGAAGAACCTTATAAATTATCCAAGTTTGCGTCCCCAAGAAAAGTATACGTCAGGCGCAGTGGAGAGAGAACAGCAAACTGGAAAAAGAAAAACTGCGTGCAGAGTTGCAGAGAGCGCCGCTTGGAAGAGCATCAATTTTGTGCCTTCGTCTTCCGGTAGTAGTGGTGTAGTGTAGACTAGGCATCGTTGAGGTTTTTGTATAGGACGAACCATGAGAGAGGACATATTTTTAAAAAATATACGTTTTCCGAGCTCGAACATATATTAGATGTGTCCCTGAAGAGCATTATAGAAAATTTAGTCTGCTGCTGATAACGCTTTTGATA
>NC_143019.1:54416431-54496117 GCF_055824585.1 Amblyomma mixtum
TTTTTTTGGGCCTGGCCTTCCAAGTACCTTTTACACAAGAACCTATTAAATCTTGTTCTGTCGAGCATATCTTTGCTACACGCTGAGTAAAGTCTGCAGTTCACCAAAGGTTGTGTTGTCGCCATTCATATTCGCTGCCCCCATGCTTTTTTAAATGCTCAGGTGTCTTAAATGCTGGAATGGAGGAAACTGCAGTACGGCTTACTAAATCAGTTTTAACAGTACAACTGTTTACCAAGCGTAATAGACTTTGGTAACAAATTACCAAACATTCGGCAGTGTACAACACTGAAAACATTCACCAGACGCTTTTGGCTAGCCAATGCAGTCTACCATCCTTGCATATTTGACTGCAATAAGAGATATTTTTATTGAACAAGCAGCATCCATCTCTCTTCTCAAGGCACATCTTAAGAAAAGGTTGCACAAGGTACTTTGCGGTGTATGAACGCATGAACCATGCTACAGCTGTAAGCTGTGTTGCTCGTAATAATTCATATCACTGAAAAATGTTCTGACATGTATTTCCCGAGTATTTCCCGGGCATTTCCCAGCTTGACAATGCAATATGCTGAATAAAAAATTAGATATCGCAATTAGATATCGAAAGATATCGACAGGGGAAGCTATCGCTGAGGGCGCGTTTGCTAACAATGTCACGTGGCCTGAAGCACGCTGGTTGACGAGACCAACAGCGGTCGTGTGTACCTTGACTCGAGAATTCTGCGTAGACACGTGGCTGCCTGGTGCTCGGTCGAGCATAGCGCCAGGTAGTAGGCGAGCAGCGTACGAGTCACACCTCCGCCGACGCCTTCCGCATACTCAAGCAGCGACTGAGCCAGCGCATAGTCTCGCTTAGCCACTAGGCAGCGCATGAGCTCGCCGCGGAACGGAGGCCGCTTGCCCGGGTTGTGCTGCTGCTCGAAACATGCCCAATCCTTCGGCGAGAGCGGCCGACCCTCGGCGTAGCTGGCGACTTCGGCGTAAAGTTTCTCAGCTCGCTCGACGACCGGTAGCGGCGTCCTGCCGCATGCGGCAGACGCCAGATGAGCAAAACACCGGCGCCACGCCGCCGCCATGCTATTTCTCAAGCTACGAGCACGCCGAGCACGCCTCCACCAGGGCGACAAAAGCCGGTACAAAGCCTTGAATTACAAAACTTTCATGGACCGTTGCGCGCGCCACTTTTTTCCTTTTTTTTTTTTTTCACTGACGTCGCCAGCAAATCCGGCCGTCCAGCCGAGAGTCCGGCCAGGTTGCAGCTGGCGGCGCTTTATATTGATCGCGCGTGGCTAGAGGTGGCGGGGCGCGTCGCGTCGCGTGCAGGGCGGGGTCGCGCCATCCCGGAGTCGTCCTTCCTCCTCTCCCGCACAGCCACCTACGGAAGCTCATCACCATTGACGGGAGTGGCCGGATCGGGGCGGCCGGATAGTCGGAGCATTGGACTCTCTTCCGTGAGCCGCAGTCGGATAACCGCGTCCCAGGACCAACGGTAAGTTCCTCCCCGTCGTCTTCCTGTCGGACGCGGAACAAGCGACCGCCTCGGTGTCGCGTCTCGGTGCATCCCGCATCAAACATGGCGGTTGTAGGTTTCACTCTCGGAGCAGACCGCTGTGCCGCGAAGGCTTGGCTCGATCGCCCTCTACGGCCGACTCCTAACGGTGCCAGATGTCGCCGGCTAGACGCGCGTGTGTCATGGGCCGAGTGTCAGGCACTCAGTTTGGTCGGCGACGCGATGGTTTCGACGCCGACGCCCTCGTAGCGTCGCCGAGGGTTAGGACTGCAGGGCGAGGTCCGGCCGGCCGTGCTACGGCCCCCGCGATGCACCTCTATCCGGCCGGGGGAGACAACGAGTGCGGGGCTTGACCTTGGCGTCGTCGGGTTGCTCGCAGGTCAACATGACCACGGACATCTCCGTGGGGCTCCGTTGGGACCCCAGCACGGCCAACGCCCAGGAGATGGACGATTACGACTACGACGGCGGCAACAGCTCGTCGCGACTCTTCGAACGGTCGCGCATCAAAGCCTTGGCAGGTGGGCGCGGCTGTGTGGCTTCCCGGCCCGGGGCTTCGCTCACACGCGCTGCTCTTCTTGTATTGCGCAGAGGAGCGTGAAATGGTGCAGCGCAAAACCTTCTGCAAGTGGGTCAACTCGCACCTGGTTCGGGCCAACTGTCGCATCACCGACCTGACCACGGACATGCGCGATGGCAAGATGCTCATCAAGCTTCTCGAGATCCTCTCCGGCGAGAAGCTGGTAAGGATATGTCATTCTCACCCCACGCGACGTTATCCGCGCTTAGTCGTAGCACGCTGGCGCAGGAACCGAAAGCGGGTACGAGTTTCGGTTCTCTAGAAGGTGTGGCACCACACACGAAAGAAGGCGTGGTTGACGCAAAAAGAGGTTCACTTAATGTCCCTTGCTTTTGTTTCTTAAATGTCATTATAATATGCAGTATGTACTTTTGATTCTAAACAACCTGTACGCATCTAGGATTTATTCTACATGTCCTTTGAACAGGGCAGTGCATTGCTCAGTTAGCTTACATGCTGCTCTTATTCTTGCAGTGTTGCTTTTTGTGGATTATAAATTATGAAACTGCTGTGTCAAGCATGTGACAGGCGATGCCACTCTTCAGAACTTTTGCATGCCTCATGCAGTGGCAAGGTACAGCATTGGACTTGCACTGTGTGGAAGCAACATCAGTGCTGGATCGCTATAGAAACCGACACAATTGCTTCAGGGTTCAGAGATGTCTGTAATGTGCCATATATTGGATAGCTAGCGCCGAACCCCACAGTATGCCTTAATTCCACTTTCTTTACTCCCTGTCTTGATGTCAGAAGGTGCACTTTCTCCCAGGGCCGTTTAGTTCCTGTTTCACTGTTTTTTTTTTTTTTTGGATAGAAAGCAGCTTAATTGCATCTACATTTTGCTGTCTTTCTATCTAGCACTCAGTGTGACTTACTGTGCACAAGCTAGGTTGAACTGTGGCTCTAATCCGTGTTGTGCTTTCCAGGGATGGGAATTGAGCTTTGCCATGTTCATATTGCTTGGCATGTCTTATGCTCTCTGAATTTTGCCATTGATGTGGCTTGCATCAACTATTGGAATGTGGTGCACCGCTGTGCATGCTTCTGTGCTCATATCGTACACTCGCGCAGACAGCAAAGACACCGAAGGTGATAACGAAAACAAAGGCAATGTTAAGCACTGCAGGAATTCCCTCCTTGTAACTGCAAAGCATGGCACTGATCGGAGCCACAATTAAGCTTTCTGTTTGTGCAGTCGCCCTTGATCCTACTGAGGGGCAGTAGTACAGTGAAGTGATTCGTAAATGGGAACGCATGGGTGCGTCACTGAGTACAGACAAGACAGCCGAGCAAAGTGGGAGCATCACTGACACTGTGGCTGTTTTGAAATTCAGATTGACTTCCGTTCGCATGCCGTCCTTTATGCTCTCTGCTGGCAGCATGGCACACCTGCTGTGGAAGCACTGCTTGCTGTCTTGTCATGCATGCCTGACACGCATTGCAGGTTCATTTTCATATTGATGATAAAAGGGAAAGCTGTACCCGTAGTAACGTTGTGTGCAGCACTTGCTTGCAGCCATTTTGTGAAATATGTGCCCAATGATAAGATACGAATCGCTTTTGAACCTGTCTCAAGAAACTGGCTTCTCAGTAATCTCAAAAAACGACACCGTTGTCACTTTCAGTCAATGATTAATGGGGATTGCTCGCAGTCTATATGTGTTGGTCAAATGTTTAGGGGAATCCCCCAAGGTGGAGTAGATTTGTAATAAGGGAGTAATTACTCATTGGCATCCACCCGAGCGCAGCCATACGGCTACAAAGGAAAGCTATACAGCTTTCTCAGAAACTTCGTAGTTAAAGAAAAAAAAAAAAACTTCTTTAACTACGAAGTTTCTGAGAAAGCTGTATAGCTTTCCTTTGTAGCCGTATGGCTGCGCTCGGGTGGATGCCAATGAGTAATTACTCCCTTATTACAGTCTATATGTGCCATTAGTGTTGCACAACTTTTTCCCGTGCGAAAAATAACACAGGCATCGCTGAACAAATGCACGTGGAATATCTGTGTATTCTTGTAAAGCACTGCAGTTCAGTTCAAGCAGTGCTCTTGTACGCATGCTTTTGTTTTTTATTGGTTAGTGGGCTTGTTTAGCTACCGACAAATTATTGTGGGCAGGAAAGAAGAAATAGAAATAAAATTATCCAGTCCGCTCTTTAGCTGCTAACGGTAAGAATACCAGATGGTCACCAGCAGTGAGTGGCTTGTAATTTTGAGGGGTAGTGGCAGTGTTCAAATCTCACTGCGATCACTGTTGCCAAACTGCTCTGCCTCAAGTGTGCGACATGAGCATGTGTTCACCGCTTTATAAATCACATGCCTGTATAGTTGGACTCCTTGGAAGTAAGGAAGGGAAGCCCATTGTCGTTTTTCCCCGTGAGGATGAGCTGCTTATAATCGAAGGTGACTGTGCTTGAGATTAGGCGCACTAGGTGGTCTGCGACCACTTACTTGGGGGTAGGATGCCAAGAGTTGGACCAAAGTAGTATCGCGCTGAGCACACAAATCACTTGCCACCGCTTAACATGGGTGTCTAATCTCAAGTACTTTTCGGGATAGCTGCTAGCAGATAGCAGCCCCCAATGCATGAAGTGTGAGGGCGGGCTGCGTGCAGCCTTTGATAAAGGCACTGGTTGCACCACTTATTGTATGTGCATTTTTTTATAGTTAGTTTAATGTAATTGTTTGTGTGGTGTCTGTTTTGTTTGTATTGTGAAAGCACACATGATACTCCCACTTTTTGAGATATATACACTGAGATTTCTGTTTTATTTATTTATTCTGATACCCACAGCGCCCATTGAAGACATCACTATGGAGGGGATACAGGGGAAAAAGTACATTGTAATGCAGTCTTGAGCTAAGTTTTTTTTGTTGTTTGTCAGTTGGCTAATTTTTTAAAACATAACTTGGAGCGATGTATAAAGATAGAATGTATAAAACATTTCAGCTGCCTTTTCATTGTCATCAAGTGGCCACGCAAAAAGCACTTCTAGTTTACCAACGTCTTGGAATTCAGCTGAGCTCATTGCATGCATTTTGTTTGCATCTAGATGTTCCAAAGCTCAGCTGTTGTTACATGACACAACCACCTTCTGCGAACTGTTGCTGAAACTTGACAGGGAATATGATACAGTTCGCACTTTTCTTTTAAAGTTAGAATGCGACTACATCTTGGTACTTCAACTGGGGGGTGTTGCTAACAGAAGAGTGACCTGAAGTATCGTTCCATGTTTTGATAAAATAGCCCTGCTGTCATTTTTGCCTTGTATGGATGTATTATCGTTGACTACTGTGTAATTTAAGTAATAGAGAGAGAAGTCTGCTGGCACTAGTTGAACCCCACATTGGCTAGGCAGTATTGAGCTTGCAAACTACTTTACTGTAAACCATTTCACAACCTGGGGTTATTGAGAGGAAGAACTTCATGTGGAGGAGTAATGTCATGTATTGCAGTGAGTGTTTGTTGTCCACCCCTGGTGCAGCAAAAACCAACGAAGGGCAAGATGAAGATCCACTGCCTTGAGAACGTGGACAAGGCGCTGACCTTCCTCAAGGAGCAGCGCGTCCACCTTGAGAACCTGGGCTCACACGACATTGTCGACGGCAACTCGCGTCTCACCCTGGGTCTCATCTGGACCATCATCTTGCGTTTCCAGGTTCAGTTTCCGTTGTGTTTCTATTGCTTCTGTTGGCCAGTTGCAGATGTCTGGGCTCCTATGCCATTTAGTGGTGCTGGATGGAAGGTGTACAAGATTTTGCTTTTGCACGCTTTTAGCTGAGTAGTTAATCTCTTGTCTTAAACTGTATAAAAGTTAATCTTGGAGACACAATGCCTGATAGTTCTGTTTGCTGAGCTGGGTGTTAATGGAGCCGCCAAATCAGTGCCCTTTCCGAGTTAGTCCGCTTTGTCTATTAATTGTATATGGCCGCATGCTTGCATTTTGTTTTCATTGAGGCATCGAGAGTATTTCTCTCGAACCCTTGACAAAGGCTGCTTTCTAGAACAAGGTTCTTAGACTGGGTTCTGTGGAGCCCTTGAGTTCTTTGCAGTGCTTTCCTAGTTCCGCGAGCACTCTGCTTTTGCCTTTCCTTTAACAATTTTAGTTTTGGACCGACCATACTGTAGTTGTTTATAGTAGCTGACAATACAGCTATGCATTATGAATTGAATTTGGACACTTCTTTTTTAGGATTGTACATCTGCATGCTCTTTTTTTTTGCAAGCATGTAAGGCAGGAAGCAATGGAAGCCGAGGCACGTCGGGTCCTTCAGCTCCTTTTGAAAGCTTTTAGGTTTCCCCCAGGGCCAAAAAGTTTGAGTACCCCTGTTCTAGAAGGTGGAATGTTAACGGGGGAAGGTGGCGGGGGGTTGGGGGGGTCAGTGTACTTGCATTGTATGGTATCAGTTAGAAACAGTGAGGACTGGCATTTCAGAGCGAAAACTTTTAACTCATTATGATAGCTGTATCTATGTTCTGTCATAAGTACAGTGTAGTATAGTATCGGTTGCTCCAGCTTTGTGTCTGTGTGGTGCTGAATGCTTGCTGAAAGTGCACTGACTTCTCCGTGTCGTTGCAGATCCAAGACATCACCATCGAGCAGGTGGACAACCAGGAGACCAAGTCTGCGAAGGATGCCCTGCTTTTGTGGTGCCAGATGAAGACTGCTGGCTACCCCAACGTTAATGTGCGCAACTTCACCACCAGCTGGCGTGACGGTCTGGCCTTCAATGCGCTCATCCACAAGCATAGGTGAGAGGACATTCTTCATTCGGGATGGGTGGCTTTC
The DNA here is from genome assembly GCF_055824585.1 of Amblyomma mixtum. NCBI lineage: Eukaryota > Metazoa > Arthropoda > Arachnida > Ixodida > Ixodidae > Amblyomma > Amblyomma mixtum. The sequence goes on from NC_143019.1 coordinate 54,423,313, forward strand.
ATTGGTATTGGGGATGTCAGGGCCATGTAAAAGGAAGTTTGGACGCCATAGAGGGGAGTATCCAAATGTATTTGTAACTTTTCTGGAGCATTGCTGATTAGACTTTCACAGGAGAGCTATTTCTGTTCGTACATTCATGTGTTGTCAAGTCGGCACCTGTGTGTTCTTTTCATTCAGTGATAACAGACTGTGAGCTGAATCATGGCAGAGCATATGTCATGGAAATCCTAACTTTGTGGCATGTAACCAGTACAACATGCTGCAGCAGACTTGCAGATTTGTTACTTGAGTTCAGAGTCGACATGCTTTGTAGCTATTACGGTAATGGTCACAGTTTGTGTCAGGGTGAGCTTGGCGTTTTGTTGCACTTAATTTCTCAGTGAACTTAGTTTACTGCAGGACTTGTAAGAAATGTTTTTGTATATTTTTTATCCTAATAATACACTGACAGCTTGGTGTTGGTGCTTGCTGTTGTCATCAAAAAATTACTGGGCCACACAAGCCTTTTCGCTGTGTTGATCTTTTTCACCGATGATAGGCTGTTGCTTTTACTGTTGTGCTGTGTTAGTAGCTCGGCCCCAAATCTGATCAGTGATTGTTTTTTATCTCGTGTTAGCCTTCTAGTTGACCAGTCAACTTTTTTTTGTTTTCCAGGCCCGACCTGATCCAGTACGACAAGCTGTCCCGCTCCAACGCCATCTACAACCTGAACAATGCGTTCACCACCGCCGAGCAGAAGCTTGGTCTCACACGACTCCTCGATGCCGAGGACGTATTTGTGGACAACCCAGACGAGAAGTCCATCATCACCTACGTGGTCACCTACTACCACTACTTCTCCAAGATGAAGGCCGAGACGGTGCAGGGCAAACGTATCGGGAAGGTCATCGGGTCAGCCATGGAGAACGATCGCATGATCGGAGAGTACGAAAGCCTCACCTCGGACCTGCTCCGCTGGATCGAGGAGACCATTGTGGCGCTGTCCGACCGGCACTTCGCCAACTCGCTCGTCGGAGTGCAGCAGCAGCTGCTCTCCTTCAACGCCTACCGGACGACCGAGAAGCCCGTCAAGTTCGAAGAGAAGGGCAACCTGGAAGTGCTGCTGTTTGCGCTGCAGAGCCAGCTGCGGGCCAACAACCAGCGGCCGTACACCCCGCGTGAGGGCAAGCTGATCGCCGACATCAACCGGGCGTGGGAGCGGCTGGAGAAGGCGGAGCACGAGCGGGAACTGGCGCTGCGCGAGGAGCTGATCCGGCAGGAGAAGCTGGAGCAGCTGGCAGCCCGGTTCGACCGCAAGGCGGGCATGCGTGAGACGTGGCTGGCCGAGAACCAGCGGCTGGTGTCGCAGGACAACTTTGGCCAGGACCTGGCGTCGGCGCAGGCGGCTGCCAAGAAGCACGAGGCTATCGAGACGGACATCCTGGCCTACGAAGAGCGGGTGCAGGCCGTGCTGGCCGTAGCTCGTGAACTCGAGGCCGAAGGGTACCACGATGTGGACCGGATCAATGCCAGGTGCGGCGTGCCGTTTCACCTTTTCTGGGGTTTGCGAAGGAAGGGAGCTTAGTGTCGCTCTGGGGCTGTGCTGTAGATTCACGCTTTACAGATTTGCCTACGAGAAGTTAGCTTTGTCAGCAAGAGTGGGAAGAATAGTCCCGTTAAAAGGAAGACCAGGCCAAAGTCGGCTGGTTCTGCAAAGCTGTGTTTGGCATCAAGTTCACTTAGGTTAGGTTAGGCTTAACTTAGGTTAGGCGTAACTTAGGTTGGGCTTAACTTAGTTTGGGCTTAACTTAGGTAACTTAGGTTAGGCTTAACTTGGGTTAGGCGTAACTTAGGTTAGGCTAGCCCAGCAAAAGGTACTGTTAAACGAACTTCACTTAGGTTACCAGTTGTTTTTCTGAGTGAACATTCTGGATCTGTAGTTCTGTTTGAAAAAGTAGTGGTAGTAGTAGTAATAGTAGTAGCGCTAGTAGTGAGTAAGTGAAAAATTATGTTTTTTATGCATTGTGGGGTTTATCAGCTCTGAAAAGCCGTCCTTTACCAGCCATGGGCTGTTGCCTACACAATAAGGATAGAGGAAAGTTTAAATAGACATTCCTTTGTTGTGACAGCGGTAAGGTGACAGTGATTGACTGATGGCACGACGCTTGCAGCTGTGACTAAGCGTGAGCGTAGTTGCACAGAGTTGAATGCTCTCTGTTCTGAAGTCAAAAACAATGCGTGCATGTCAGGCGGAGTAATGCACCGTGCATTCTATTGTGAGACTGCTGCCGCCACTATTTTGGCTTGGCAGTGTTGTGAATGCTTTGAGTTTGAGCCTTTGGCTCCCACTGCTTACACCCAGTATTACTACAGTGCCCTCTGGGTGGGCATCTTTCAGCAGTAGGCATTGGGTCATGCTTTTCTAGACTGTATAAACCAAACAGCTCAGTTCTAGACTCTGTTACAAGTTATCTTGAATATTGGCTGTAACCAGTAAGAAGCAAGATTAAAGGGTAACTGAAGCGGTTTTAGAATTCTATGAGTTTAAGGTTGCCGAATGTGCGAAATGTGCTGGTAAAGCCTGCGAAATCGTTTTGCTCTAGCATTTGAAATGGGGGCGTAGTGACCGAGTAAAGTCGTCGTCGGTGTTCAGGCTTCTCTGAAGTGCACAGCGACGGGCAGAGGCCTCGATAATGACGTCACATATGACGGCACTACGTTTCCAGCGAAGAAAGGGTTATTCCATGGAAGAAAACCGACGCCATCGAAGGTGAAGCTCACAATGCATTGTTTGGCGCCATCTGACGACACACAGCAGCATGCAGGCGTAAGCAGCGTACATCTGAAGTTTCGGCGATAATGACGTCACTGCCGAGTTTCCTCGCACTGCTCCAACGTAGTGAGGAGAAGCCTGAACATCGTCGTGGTTTTAATCGACGATTATGTCACCATTTTAAATGCTTGTGCAAAAATACTTTGCATGGTTCATCTAGAAGCTTGATAGATTCGAATTCTTGAATAACCTCGAATTATCAAAAAACCGTTTCAGCTTCCCTTTAAAGAGGCTGAGTGCAAGGAGGCGAAAGTGTGAGGAAATGCTGCATATATGACCATGTTTATTTATTTATTTATTTATTATTTTTTTACAAGCCTGTAGGAGCCTCCTCGGTGTCCAGTGAGACTAACTGTTGAGTTAAAGGGCAACTCTGAAGGCTTTTCTAACATTTTGATCTAATGATTGCATCGTATTCCTTGGAGTCCCTTCTCAGGCGTAAGAAACCGTTTTTAAAGACACCAAGTAAAACTATTTTAAAATAATAAAATTATCAAACCAAAATCGCAACTCATCTTGTGACCGGGAACGATGCTGTGAAGGATAAAGCAATGACTTCGGATGCATTGTTGGAAAAACATGCATGCGTGCGTTGAATGTGCTGAAGTAGCGACCGGAAATGATGGATCCATTCATAAATTGCAAAAGGTGACCTAATACAAGCCCCTGAGTTTGTTCTTCACGTGGGGAGCGGGCAGTAATGCAAGATTAACATTTGTGATGTCGGACACGTGATGTTGCTCTCAAAAAGCAGCTGAACTGAGGCCATGGAAACGCCTAACTTTAAAACCTATTTGCAAAGGAATGAATTGCTGCAAGGCTGCCAAACAAGGGGTGGGGAGGAAAAGCTCCAGTAAAAGTTTCATTAGAATACGTGCATCTCAAAAAACCTCTGGAGTTGCCTTTATGTAATGGAATTCTCAGCTGAAATATTGCAGGGGACGTATCAGTGCAAAAGCTGAGTAACGCGCTGATCTCGAGCAAATACTCAGTGGCACGTTATGTCTCCTGTGCCCAGAATTATGTTAGGAGCATTTCTGAACATATAATTTTGAAGGTGTATGTTAATGCATCAAAGAAAGCCGAAACTTGATTTACTGATCAGGTTGATTTACAACTCTGCTGACTGCAGTCTTCTCGACCTTGGCGGTTTCCGTTAAACTCTTGGAAATGTCATTATTTCTGCTTCAGTTTGATCAATTCTGTCTCACCCTGCCATTTACTGGCCATTGTGGTTGGTTTAGTTGGTAGAGTAAACTTCATCTCTGTTCTGGTGTCATCTTTCTACGCTTTGTCTGGCTACTATGCTTTCGTAATGTTCATGTATTGAGTTGCTGTCACTCGATTTTGCCGTTTTAGTTCGAGTGAGGGAGTATGCTAGCTTTCCCAGATGATGGGTAAGATAAGCACGGAACAGCTGCCGTATTCTTTTGAATGTCCCAGCTTAGATTCTTTGAACAAGATTAATATTTTTTTCATTTATGAAGACTTGAGAAAGGTATGTAGCTTTGAAGTACTTGCTGGCAGGTTAGTTGGCCCATTCTGAGGCTTGTTATGCTTGCAAGATGAAACAGACAGGGACATACGGAGGCACACATAGAAGAAAGATGCAAATGAGCTCAGCTTTCCTTACGAGCTTTGTTTAGTCGCCCAATGGCTGCACTCAGGTTGATGTTTCTCATTGATTATTCCCACAATTGTGATCGGCTGATAATTCCCACAATTGTGATCGGCTGATCATTCCCACAATTGTGATTGACTGATCATTCCCACGATTGTGATCGACCGATTATTCCCACAATTGTGATCGGCTGATTATTCCAACAATTGTGATTGGCTGATTACTATTCCCACAATTGTGATCGGCTGATTATTCCAACAATTGTGATTGGCTGATTACTATTCCCACAATTGTGATCGGCTGATTACTATTCCCACAATTGTGATTGGCTGTGCACAACTCTGCTCGCGTGTCCCGATGCAGGAAGGACAATGTTCTGCGCCTGTGGAGCTACTTACTGGAGCTGCTACGTGGGCGGCGGGCGCGTCTCGAGGCATGCCTGCAACTGCAGCAAGGCCTTCAGGAAATGCTGTACATCGTGGACGCCATGGAGGAGCTCAAGGCCCGGCTGGCCTGCCCAGACCTGGGCCAGCACCTGATGGGCGTCGAGGACCTGCTGCAGAAGCACTCGCTGCTCGAGGCGGACGTCAACGTGCTCGGGGAGCGGGTGCGGGCTGCCATCGCGCAGGCGCCCGCCGATCCGCTGGTGGCGGAAAGGGTGAAGCAGCTGGAGGAGGCGTACGCCGAACTGTTGGCCCTGGCTACCGAGCGCAGGCGCCGGCTGGAAGACTCGCGGCGCCTGTGGCAGTTCTACTGGGACATGGCTGAGGAGCAGGCCTGGATCGAGGAGAAGGACCGCATCCTGTCTTCGCTTGAGCTGGGGCATGACCTCACCATGGTGCACCTGCTGATCTCCAAGAACAAGGTCAGGGCATAACTTTTTGATGCATTCTCTGCAGGGATGAGGAGCATGAGGTCAAAGAGGTGCTTCGAATTCACTTCGTGCTCACTGTCTGTTGTAAAATCTGGCCTGCATGAGAATTGAGATCACTTCGACCGAATCGAGGAAGCATTTCGTTTTAACACTATGGCCTCAAGGTGTGTCTGGGAGTGTCTGACAGTTTGTAATCATCATGATTGCCATGGAACCCTTCATATTGGAGCACATCCAAATGAATGCAGTTATCACCCCATCTCGCCTCTTCCTCTATCGCTATCGATCGGACCCTTCCTGTCCCAACTGCCCCTGTATCTATGCGGACCTGGCCCATTGCCTCTTCTATTGCCCGGCTGCTCAGCAGTCGGGTTCCTACCCCCCACCTTCTTTATCCATCACCACCTGGCTCGACTGGCTTGACGCTGAAGGGGAGGAAGAACAGCGACTTCTGGTCGCCCAGGCGGTCGACATGCTCGGCCTGTAAATTATGGCCGAATAAAGGTCTTGTACTACTACTACTACTATTGGAGCAGGTATACAAGCTCGAGCCATAGCTTTAGGGCTGTTAAGGAGAGGTGTCCGATATCAAATTTGTTGGTTGCAAAGCAATTGTGAATAATAATTGACATGGCCCACAGCTTTACCCCTTCTGCTGTCCTCCACCAGCCAGGCCGCTTCCGTGCTTGACGCGTCGCTGCATTAGTATCAAACACGAGAAGACTGCTGCTAGTCAGGTTCACAGCAGGTTGTTGGCTGCATCATGGCACAACAGAGTGACATGGCACGTGGTGCTACATTTCATTTTCCGACCTGCAAGCGCACAGTGGCAGCTATCGATGGCCCTCAACACATCGATTTAATGCAAGGCCCAGCATACCGCATGCGGGCTAGTTAACTCGTACGACAGGCGCAAGATACTGCTGTTTAGAATGGTCGCGATGTTTTGCCGTGAATTTAGATAGACAGGAAATTCACAATTTCTGAATGTTTAAAAGGTTCGAATAGTGAAAATGCGGTGCGAATCGTATAGCTAACACTTTTGCAAGATATTCTAAGTTTCGAATATTTGCACACCTCTTCTCTGAAGCCTTTCTGCAAAACACCGGGGAGATATGCAGCTTATAGATTGACTCCTTGACATCTGCATGGTTGACGCCACCTTTCTTTCACTTCCGGACATGTCAGCGAGACGTATCTGGTCACCTCTTTGCTCAGTATCTTGTTTGTGCTCAGCACTTGACTTTTTGCTTTTGCACTAACTACAAGATTATGTCCACGCACTGTAGCCATTTGGGAGCGCACTTTGCTCATGAGCTGTTATGTTTTTCTGGCCCCCGCAGGCAATGGAGGACGAGCTGGCAGCCCACGAGCAGCAGCTTCAGGCCGTGGTGCGGTCTGGTGAGTCGCTGGCCGCGGAGGACATGCCTGGCTCGGAGAGGGTGGCTGAGCGATCGGCCGAGGTCCTGGCCGCTTGGGACCGGCTGCGGCAGCTGCAGGCGCAGCGGGCCGAGCGCCTCGCCAAGGCCCTCGACTTCCACCAGTTCTTCGCCGACGCCGACGACGTCGACACCTGGATGCTGGACACGCTCATGCTGGTGTCGAGCGACGACGTTGGCCGGGACGAGGCCAACGTTCAGTCCCTGCTCAAGAAGCACAAGGAGGTCATGGAGGAGCTCAAGAGCTATGCACAGGCCATCGACGCCCTGCACGCCCAGGCAGGTGCCCTGGCGGAACGGGAGTCGCCCGCGGTCCTGGAACGTCTAGCCTCCATCGACCGTCGTTACAAGGACCTCCTGGACCTGGGCCGCCTGCGGAAGCAGCGCCTGCTCGACGCCCTCTCGCTGCACACGCTTCTCAACGAGGCGGACGGTGTGCACCAGTGGATCGAGGAGAAGAACAAGATGCTCGACAGCATGGTGCTGACGAGGGATGCCGAGGACACGGAGGTGATGCGGCACCGCTTCGAGGGCTTCGAGCAGGAGATGAACAACAGCGCCTCGCGTGTGGCGGTCGTGAACCAGCTGGCTCGGCAGCTGCTCAGCGTGGAGCACCCCAACGCGGAAGAAGTGCTGACCAAGCAGAACTCGCTCAACCAGAGCTGGGCGGCCCTGCGGGACGCTGCCGAGAAAAAGCGGGACAACATTGCGTCGGCCCACGGCGTGCAGACCTTCCATGTCGAGTGCCGGGAGACCATTGTGAGTAGTTTTGCTGAGAGCTGTTGGTTCTGTTCCTTTCTGTAAATGAAGAAACTAGAGCTGTAATTTTCAGGGCATGTGTGTTCATTACCTTGTGACAAGTGAATAAGGGCTTTCAGCGTTGTAACTGTTTTTGAATTGCACGGAGGAGTGAGAGACCAGAGGGTAGAGGAAGAAGTAATGTATATGTTTCTATTTGATGGACAACAGGATGGTAGAGTGCTCGTCATTTTGGGTACGTACTTAGGAAATATGTATGCGAGTTGTGTTGTCCAACATGACTTTCTCTTTCTCCCAGACCTGGATCGAGGAGAAGACCAAGCTGCTTCGAGCTACCGAAGACTTGGGTGATGACCTGACGGGCATCATGACCCTGCAGAGACGTCTGTCGGGCATGGAGCGAGACTTAGCTGCTATCCAAGCCAAGGTGAGCTGTTTCAGAAAACACGAGTGCATCTTTCTGAAAGACATACTTAGTGGCAGCGCAAAGGTGACACAGCAAAGTTGATTAGATACAGGACAGATACTAACCTTGTCTTTGAGATCAGTCCTGTCTACTTGCCAGCGCGGTTAAACATCGAGGCAACAAATTTCAGTGTAACAACATACTGAGTGTAGCAAAGTATGTTAGTTTTCATTACTTCCTGTTCATAGATGTATTTTTAGCTTTAGTGTAAATAATTAAATTTGTCTGTACTTTCTTTGTAATGAAATTTCAATGCTGGCTTGAAAACGAACCCAAAGAAAAGTAGTCGAAATTTCTTCTACTGTATATACAGCAAGCTGTTGTTAATCTAGACACGCTTAATTCAAACATCTAGTTGATTTGAGCTGATGCTTTGGCCCCGTCTGCATGAAATGTATTGAAACGGCTCCCCTTAATTCAAACTCTGCATAATTGAAACGTCTTTGAGACCCTTAAAGCTCAAATTATCTAGTTGTCATGTTGTTGGCATGGCTTTATAATGGTGTAACCTTGTTCCATACCTTTACCGGGCTTTGACTGCTCCACCTTTTCTTCTGGTGAAGATTGCCCCACTGTCTTCCTTTTTCTGTGCGTTAAGCCTGTTGTGCATTCCTGTACTGATGAGGAATTGTTTTGCAGCTGGATGCTCTGGACAAGGAAGCAGAGCGGATCAAGCAGGAGCACCCTGAGGTGAGCGGGCAGCCATTTTGTAACTCTGCACATGTGTTGTGTTACTTTCTCAGGCAGCTACTGTTGCATTCAACCCTTGGAAATCTCGGCTGACTTTTACTGCAACAGCTGTTAAAGGCATGTTTCCCCATCGTGTGTCGTCGTCGGCGTAACACATAGGCGAAGTTAGGCGCAAAGGGGAGTGACGTCGTTTGCCTCAGCATGGATTTGTGGTGTCCTCTGTGTGCAGCACCGCGAACTAGTGCTTGAACCATTTGAGCTTCTGCACTGAGGGGGCGCCACTGTGTAGAGCAGTGAACGGTGTATTCAGCGGCACAAACAGCTTCTGTGAATGTCGCATTGCATAGGCGTGAGAACCGTCTGTGTTTTTAATTGTTGTGCATCTCGATTTTCTGCTTGGAGTGCAGAAACTTTTTTTGTTTTGCCTCACTGGATAGGTGCGGTAATGGTTAAACGTACGTATTTAGCGAATGCAGCACAGCTGTGCTACGAGGTGTTGATTTTATTTTGATGTTGTCTCTAGCTGTGTTGGTCCACTGTTTAGGGGAATCCTCTAAGGTGGAGTGCATGGCAGCTGCCAAGTGAAGCAATAGTGACTTGTAGCGGAGAGGGGTTTTGGAATGGTTGTTGATACTGCATCGTGCAACTCGCAGGAGGCTGAGGCCATCCAGGAGCGCATCCTTCAGATCAAGGCGGTGTGGGAGCAGCTGACACAGCTGCTCAAGGAGCGCGACGCCAAGTTGGAAGAAGCCGGCGACCTGCACCGATTCCTGCGGGATCTCGACCACTTCCAGGTGTGGCCGCGGCACCGGGACATTATGTCCCGTCTTCCGACCTCGTTTGGAGCATTGCATTGGAGTAGAACCTTCCTTTTGCATATATGGAAGGACTTGCTTAGAATGAGACTTTGGGGGAACAAGGTCTTGCTTAGTTTGGCTTCCACAGACTTGATCTTGAAAGTAGCGTCCAGCCAGCTCTTGGGTATTTAAAAGGAACTTGCTGTTTGTCCACTGGCTGCTTAAGCAGCTTAGTAGGAATCGCATTCAGAAAAGTGGCTGTGTACCTTGCAGATATTTGAGCTTCGTTTTATAGCTCTGTAAAAAAAAAATGGTAACAATTCGGTAACTGGTTTTTCTTTTTCGTTGCCTTTGTAAAAAAAAAAAAAACGGGCTGACCTTACACTAGTTTAGCTTGGTTAGAGTGCAGCGTTAGTTCCTTCTGCAAAGCTAACAGCTCCACACTTAAATGCAGCGATGCAGGAGAACATGCATGGCCATGAGGAACCTGCAGTGCCCTCAAACTTTATTTTAGGTAGCGTGACAACTGATCAACACGAAAGCAGGGTGCTAATGCGCAGGTATACATGTCACAACATTACATGCTCACATGCAGCCATCTAAGGAGATGCAGAAGTCAGCTGAAACAAGCTGGATCAATTTCTCCTTTTTTTGTTACTGGTGCACACACACCAGTGCAGTGACCCCAGAATTGTTTTTGCTGCTTCGCGGAAGTTAACCGTGAGTCTCTCTTTGGACCGTGCGTTGCCTCGCAGACGTGGCTGACCCGGACACAGACGGAGATTGCGTCGGAGGACGAGCCGACCACGCTGCAGGAGGCGGAGCGGCTGCTGGAGCAGCACCGCCTCATCCGGCAGGAGGTGGACAACTACACGGACGACTACACCAAGATGATGGAGTACGGCGAGCGCATCACCTCGGACGCGGCCGACGAGGACCCCCAGTTCATGTTCCTGCGCGAGCGGCTGCGGGCCCTGCGCGATGGCTGGGCCGAGCTGCGCCAGATGTGGGAGAACCGGCAGGCGCTGCTCTCGCAGTCCCTCAACCTGCAGCTGTTCCAGCGGGACGCCAAGCAGGCCGAGGTGCTGCTCAGCCGCCAGGAACACCAGCTCGCCAAGGACGAGCAGCCCGTGAGTGGCCCCTTCCCTGCATTGCGTTGCGTTAAAGGGACACTGAGGAGAAATTGAAGTTGGCTTGTATCGACAGACTACCAGCTCCTGATTACAAAAACGCCACTCATACTGACAACAAAGCTCTTGTAACGTAGAAAAGAGCAAGAACCAAAATACAGGTATCGCCGCCACAGGCCAAACTCGCAAGTACAAGCGTGATGACGTCATAAGACAAAACAGTATTGCTAGAACCAATGGTTCTAGCAACACCAGGAACCGAGAAGCCATGAATCACTGAGGCGCAGCCAATGCATGCGCAAATCTCCTTGACGTCGCTAGATGGCGCCACGTGCCCGGCAGCTACGCGCACTCCTGTAGCATTGGGACAAATCAGCGGGCTCCCGGTATTCCGCTAGCGGTAACAAGGTACACGGTATGCTAAAGGTGTCTATTTGCGAGAACTTCGTTGACGACTTCGAGAACGAGATCCATCGTAACGCTGGCAAAACGCCAGTGCAAACGTAGTCGAAGCGACTGTAGCGACGGCCGCAATAGCCGATAGATGCCTTCAACGTGCGGCCGGCGGTAGCTTTCTTTTCGGCTGCTGCTAGGCCACTGCTGGTCGCCAGAAATCACGAAGTCTGCGCTACGTCATGCGCACGTCATGTTTCACGTCTCTTAGTCCTGTGTCGTCATAGGCGAATCCCAAGTTTGAATCAGAGCGGCGGGAAAAACTTTTTCAACTTCGAATCCAAATTTCTTAGAAATAAATGCATCTTTCACTGCCGGCCAAGTGGCAACAAAGCCATGACATGCCGAACTATCGGATTTTACTATAAAAAAAAATATTAATAGTGCTCTCCTAAGTGTCCCTTTAAGGGGGGAGCCTGGTCTTGAAAAGAGAATTTTATTAATCTAGTCATAGCTATGAAATTTTCAGGGCATATGTACTTATGTGCGCTGATTCTAGATATGTCATTTAATTTCATGTAAAACAGTTCCTTGAGCACTTATGCACTTTTCATGCAAGTATTTTGTGAAGAGTTTCGAAGAAAATTTGCTGTGGGAAACTCGCTGAAATGTATGCCATTGGGTTCTCTTGACACCAAGGAATGCAATAAGGGTAAAATTATCATCCTGGCTATCATGGAACTTGAGTTATAGGCTACTGAAGCTGCCAGTTCAGAAACAGGAATACACTCTTTTCTTCTAATTTCTGAAGTGGCAACTTCAAAACTCTGTAACTTAAGTTCTATGATAGGCAGGATGACAATTTTACCCTTATTGCATTCCTTGGTGTCAGAGAACCCAATGGCATACATTTCAGCAAGTTTCCCGCAAGAAATTTTTTTCAAAGCTCTTCACAAAATACATGCATAAAAATTACATAAGTGCTCAGGGAATTGTTTTACATGAAAATAAATGTCATATTTAGAATTGGCTCACAGAAATACAAATCCCCTGAAGATTTCTTAACCGTGACTTCATTAATAAAAGTTCTTCTTTCAAGACCACGCTCCCCCCTTAATGCCAGGAGCGGCCATTTGCTCCCACCATGCCGACTCGATGGCTATGTATACTCCGTTTCATACATAGCAGGCAACGCTGCCAAAGCTAGCGCGCCTGTTTGCGCAGGCTAAGTCCGCACGCAAAAAGTAGTTCGCCACACAACCAAAGCGAACACTAACATATTTCGTAGCGACAAATCTTAAATGCCGTGACTGGCACCTCCTGGACTTCATTTGACCTCTTGCCACATTTTCGTCCTGCGACTCGTCGAGATTTCGAGAAGTGAAAAGTACACGTGGCGGTATGATACACGGTTGGGAGGGCGAATCGCTTCTACTAAATCCGCGCCCAAAAAGTAGTTCACACTCCGTGAAAATTATGGCCAGAGAGGCGGAACACAGCGCCTCACAGCTTCAACCGTGATTTTCAATGCTGCTACATCGTTTCCAATCACTCTTTGTACTCGTTCAAACAATGATCAGAGTTTCAAGAAGAACGAATGATACATGGCAGAGTAATATAGTTTTGCGGATGCACTACTTCAGCAACCTCCGCAGCGTTGTCTGCTATGTATGAAACTGAGTATAGCATTCTTCTGTTCCTTGTGTTGTTGATGCATCATCCATGTTTGTTACTGCCCTTGTTTATAGAGAACTGTATTGACTTCACGCAACAGTTAGTCCTACAAAGATGACAACAGAGGGAGAAAGAACAAGAGAGGCATCATTCTTGTACTGTCCTCCCATTCCTCTCTTTTCGTTTCTGGCATGTATAGAAAGCTTTGGTCTCGGAACACTGTAGCTGCCCCTCATGCCCGTATTCGAGCTGACCGCCTGCCAGTCCAGAACCTAGGTTGTAGATCCCTCAGTCTTTTCTAGGTCCAGGTCTTGCTAAGCGTGAACAAAATCTGTGTAGGTAAAAATGGGAGGTCGTATTAATTATTTATTAAGACGAACTAGCTTGCCCCGAAGTGGATTTGTTACTGCTTGCTGAGCAGAGTGACGAAAGACGAGAGAGCAGAGGCTTAGTAGACACTGGATGGACTGTGCAGACAAGTCTGGAGCAAGTGGAGGACCTGATCAAGCGCCACGAGGCCTTCCTCACCACCATGGAGGCTAACGACGAGAAGATCAACGCAGTGGTGCAGCACGCCCAGAGGCTGTGCAGTGAGGGCCACATGGCTTCCGACAAGATCCGTAAGAAGGCCGACTCCATCCTCGAGAGGTGGGTTTGCTAGAAGTCCGCATAGCGCGAATTCCGCCAAGATGTCCGCGGTCATGTGTAGCGGCATTTTTTTCTCCAGGTATATAACGGTAGATGCTTTTTGAGCCTTCTGTTCTGGAATCCTGGAGCAAACAGGAACAGATGGGGCTGTGTGGTGAAGGTTTTATTAGTGCCTTTTGGCGGTAGGCTTACCGTATTTTCCGGTGTATAAGACGCGCCCTCCATATATGCAGGCTGTCGTTGAAAAAGTTGGTATATAAGACGCATCCGTGTATAAGACGCACCCCAATTTACCCAGATAGGCTAGTATTGAACACGCTTGCATGACCATCGCGAAATTCACCGTCCCTGTGAGAAATTCGTAAGAAACGCAAAGTGATCAAAAAGGCAACACTCACGCCATACCTGCCCACGTTTTAGAAAAGAGAAAGAAAAACGAAACTCTCGCATATGTCCATAACATTTTATTTCTACTTAAAACCTTCCAAGTCTTCATCTTTGGATGCGCTATCAAAAAGTTTGCCCATTTCTGAGGCAACGCGGCTGAAACATTCTCTTCGCACTGCGTACACGGAGCAAACAAAGTTGCAAAGGGTGGCTAAAAAAAGAACGTCGGCTTGTCTTGGCTTGAAAATGGCGAGAAGGGAGATTGTCTCCATCTTTTGGCATTTCACATTACTTTTGCTTGCAACCTCCGAAACGGTCGCGTGTTTGTGATCCTGGAAGTCGTCATCCGTGCCGTTTCATGATTAAGTTCACCTAAACAAAGTTGTGCACGGCGGTCCCCGTACTGAAGTGTTAACCGTGTTACAACCACGTCATTGGTAGTGACATTTTTTGGGTGAAAAAGCTTGAACATGAACCTGAGTAATTTCTGAACTCGCAAAAAAAATGAAAAATTAGCGTAGACGCACCAGCAAAATTTTTGAAAAAAAGCCGCGTCTTATACACCGGAAAATACGGTAGTTATTACCAGCTTTATCTTCTGAGTAACTGTAGCTGACGTTTTTGAGAAGATCTTCAGCAATGCTGATGAGCTTGTCGGACATTGCAGGAGGGATGCGAACCGGAAATTGGCCAGCGAGCAGATGGCCCGACTGGCCGACCAGCTCGCATTGCACCAGTTCCTCCAGGACTGCGACCAGCTCACCGAATGGATTCAGGAGAAGATGATCGTGGCTCAAGACGAGACGTACCGCAGTGCCAAGACCGTGCATTCCAAGTGGACGCGCCACCAGGCCTTCGAGGCCGAGGTGCAGGCCAACAAGGAGCGCCTGGAACGCGCCCAGCAGGCCGGGCGCGCCCTCGTGGCCGAGAAGCCAGAGATGGCTCCGCTCGTCGAGCCCAAGCTCCAGGAGCTGGAGCAGCAGTTCAACAACCTGGAAGATACGACGCAGGCCAAGGGCCAGCGCTTGTTCGACGACAACCGCCACGTCCTGTACGAGCAGACATGCGACGACATCGACTCCTGGATCGACGAGCTCGAGTCCCAGGTGCTGGTCTCGGAGACGGGCCAGGACTTGGCCTCAGTGACGACGATTCTGCAGCGGCAGCGGGACGTGGAGAACCAGATGGCGCAGAAGGCGAAGCAGGTGGATGCCCTGCAGGGACAGGCGCACTACTTGGAGAAGCTGGACCCGAACCGGGCCGAGGACCTCATCGCTCGACGGGCCGTTGTTGAGCAACGTTTCGAGAAGTTGCAAGCACCCCTTGAGCAGCGCCGCCGTGAGCTGCTCAAGAAAAAGGAAGCCTACCAATTCCGGCGTGACGTCGAGGACGAGAAGCTGTGGGTGGCCGAGAAGATGCCTCTTGTCAAGTCGCCCGACCGCGGCTCGTCTCTGTTCGGGGTGCAGATGCTCCGCAAGAAGGAGCAGTCGCTCCGACACGAGGTGGACCACCACGAGCCTCGGGTGGCAGCCATCTGTGAGGATGGCCGGCGTCTGGCGGCGGAAGGGCATGCGGACGGGCCTGAATTCGAGCGGCTCGCCAAGGAACTGGAGGAGCTGTGGGCGGAGCTTCGTCGTGCCCTCGACGCACGCCGGGAGGACCTGCTTATCTCGGAGAAGGCACACCAATACTACTTCGATGCCAGTGAGGCGGAGGCCTGGATGAGTGAGCAGGAGCTGTACATGATGGTGGAAGACCGCGGCCGGGATGAGGCGTCGGCGCAGAAGTTGCGCAAGAAGCACCAGAACCTGGAGGCAGCTGTGGATGACTATGCCGACACTGTGAGGCAGCTGGGAGACACAGCACGGCGCCTGGTCCAGGAAGGGCATCCTGACAGGTGAGGAGCGCTTGTGGCCAACATTTTAGCAGGTCTGCGACTGCAAGGCGGAATCACAGGGCTAGAATGGCAAGAGGCATCTAACAACTGCACAGAATAATGGTCTCCTTTTTTTTTAGATAGCTTGAAAGCTTTTAGTTCAACAGCCGTTCTCTGCTATATCTCGTAGTAAGTCTTGAAAATTAAGTGTGAGGACATGTATCGGGTACAAATAAGGTAAGCTTGCTCCTACACTTAAGTGTGCAGTTGATAGCACTGTTTAGGTGCACATAAGCGTTATGCGCTTGAACAGTCCATGACAACGAGTACTGTGGCATGTTTGATGTTCATGAGAATACTGTGGTTCAGAAGGTATTCAAGTTTTAATTAACAGGGAGTGAACCAAAACTTATAACCAAAGGTGTCCTATAAAGGACTGCAACCACGTCAAATAAAGACACTGTGTGGTTTGAAATTCTGGTTCTGGCCTGTAAAGAGCAGATCAGAATTGTGTGCTTGATGGCACTGGGAAATGAAACTTGGCATTCTCACTGCAGTGACCAAATCGCTGTGCGGCAGTCTCAAGTGGACAAGCTGTATGCGGGCCTGCGCGACCTGGCGCTGGAGCGGCGGCAGAAGCTTGAAGAAGCGCTGCGCCTCTTCGCGCTCAGCCGGGAGGTCGATGACCTTATGCAATGGATTGCCGAGAGGGAGGTGGTGGCCAGTTCACAGGAGCTGGGCCAGGACTATGAGCACGTGACGCTGCTACGCGAGCGCTTCAACGCCTTCCGGGACGAGACTCGGTCGGTCGGGGAGGAGCGCGTGCAGAAGGCCAGTGCCCAGGCAGAGGCCTTGATGACGGGACCAGACGCGGCCCAGGCGGCCCAGTGGAAGGACGCGCTGCAGGAGGCCTGGGCCGACCTGCTCGAACTGATGGACACCCGAGCACAGGTGCTGGCGGCGTCGTGGGACCTGCACCGGTTCTTCCACGACTGCCGGGATGTGTACCAGCGCATCTTGGTGGGTACCCCTGCAGGCAATCAGTGCTGGAACAGTAATATGTGGATACCTCAAGAGAAAAGTATACAACAGGTGTATCTTACCGGTACTCGCCTATGGGGCAGAAACGTGGAGGCTAACAAAGAGGGTTCAGCTTAAGTTAAGGACAACGCAGTGAGCTATGGAAAGAAAAATGATAAGTGTAACGTTAAGAGATCGGAAGCGGGCGGAGTGGGTGAGAGAACAAACGCGGGTTAATGACATCCTAGTTGAAATCAAGAGGAAGAAGTGGGCTTGGGCAGGGCATGTAATGCGAAGGCAAGATAACCGCTGGTCCTTAAGGGCAACGGAGTGGATTCCAAGAGAAGGCAAACGTAGCAGGGGGCGGCAGAAAGTTAGGAGGGCAGATGAGATTAAGAAATTTGCAGGAATATGGTGGCCGCGGCTGGCGCAGGACAGTTACTTGGAGAGACATGGGAGAGGCCTTTGCCCTGCAGTGGGCGTAGTCAGGCTGATGGTGATGATGATGATGACCTGTAGAAGGAAACTTTCCTCAGCTTTCAGTTTGGTTATCCTCACCAGTAGCACGGTGCATTGAGATTTGATGTGCGCCCACAAGTAAAAGTAAGTAAAAGCAGGTTGGTTTCTTTAAATGAAGTATGCATGCTAGTCAACCTGAAGTACGACAGCAGCAAGATGGAAAAAGCGTTATTTTAGTGGGCAATTTACAGTATTAAATGTTCCTTGCAAGGTCTGTAGCACAGTGGGCAGCGCGTGACATCAAATCTGTGGCTGTATAAAGCTGCTGTGCTCTATGCTGGCTTCCTGCCAGTCATCTGTTTTATTGGTTTTTTTTTCCCCTAGTCGTTGTGTCTTCAAGCACATGCAGCAGAATGCCAGGCTTATTAGATTGTGCTCTTCTAATATTTCAGCTACGGTGATGCACCGGGGTAGTAATCTTGTCCTGGCAGAAATGTGCACCTTAGCAAGATTTTCTTTCGTTTCAAAGAACACTCTCTGCCTGAAAGCTGAAAATGTGCATGCTGTGGTGAGCTACGCCATGGCCCTTTAAGTTAATAATGATCTTGCGAATGATTAATTCTAGTTGTCTATTCTATTCAGAGCATGTTTCAGTGAACACTGTAGATTCAGATCTTGAAGTCCAATCATCAATACGGAGCCGTTCACTCTGAAGTGGTTCGCCTGATCTTGTCTTTTGCGGCCTGGAGCACATCTTGTGCTTCAGTTGTTGATTTGGATTTCACAATACCGCAGAAGATTTCGCTTATTCATCGATTCAGAGCAGTGCCCAGGATATTACCATTTGGGATTCACCTCAACAAAACCACTTCAGGTAGTAGTGTCCTTTGTTCTGCATCTGAATGGATCCAATGCAGAAACAGGTAGTAGTAGTGTCCTTTGTTCTGCATCTGAATGGATCCAATGCAGAAACAGGTAGTAGTAGTGTCCTTTGTTCTGCATCTGAATGGATCCAATGCAGAAACAGGTAGTAGTAGTGTCCTTTGTTCTGCATCTGAATGGATCCAATGCAGAAACAGGTAATAGTAGTGTCCTTTGTTCTGCATCTGAATGGATCCAATGCAGAAACAGGTAGTAGTAGTGTCCTTTGTTCTGCATCTGAATGGATCCAATGCAGAAACAGGTAGTAGTGTCCTTTGTTCTGCATCTGAATGGATCCAGTGCAGAAATGTTCAGTGTGCTGAGTTTATAGGCACGCTCAATCAAGTTTTGTGTTTTTTGTTCGTACAGGAGAAGCAGAACGGCATGTCAGAAGAACTTGGCCGGGACGCCGTCAGCGTGTCGAACCTCCAGCGGAAGCAGGCCAACTTTGAGAACGACCTGCAGACCCTTGGTTCCGCGGTGGAGGGCATTCGGTCACAAGCATCGCAGCTGGGAGCCGCCTATGCTGGGGACAAGGCGCGCGAAATCCAGGTACTGGGACGGTCAGGTCTAGAAGGGTGACCGCCTTATTACAGGGAAATCTCGGGGTATAAAGTGTAGAGTATGAAACGAGTCTCATTAGCAGTCCTTCACATTTAAGCTCTAAGGCCATTTCGCGGCATTGAATGTAGTAGTAACAGATTTAAAGAGTTGAGTGTGTTATTTTGTTTTCGAACAAACAAATCTCTTCTTCACTTTCCATTGTTTCGTTTTCTTGCCTTGAAGCATGTCTGTCAATGGTTTGAAGAGTGCAGCACAGTAAGGGATGAAACGGTGATAAAAATTGATAAGGCCGAGAAATTCACGGAGCTGGTGGATTGAGGCAGGCTGCGGAAAGTCTTGAATGGCCTGGACTTTTGATGGGAGAGGCCGGATGCTGGAGCGGTTTACACGGTGACCAAGGAAATCGAGCTCCGACTTGCCAAATTCACATTTGGCTCTGTTGATGATCAGACCGTAACCAGAGAGCTGTGGAAAGTTTCTAGTTTATTTTCATGTTCTTAGTCACGCATCTTCGTTCTCCAGGTGCATGCATGCTAGAGCCAAATTCTTTAGTTGTAATTAACTTGCTCAGTCAGGAGTGACATGAAACAACGGTGGTAAATTGGGTGTGAACAGGGTGTTGTGTCTACCTTGTCAAAATTTCTTGCTGTTTCAAAATGAGTTCATACCACCTGGTGTAGTGGCACTCTCTTTCTGTACAGTTGGTTAGAGAAATTTTCTTATCATGGTCGCCGTCACTCACTGTAACGCACACTGCAATGCTAGACCTGTGTTAGCCAACAAAGCAAAAACAAGATTCTATAATCCTGAAATGAACAGATATCTTGGAGCTGGTTGCCTTCCAGAGTTCGTGCAGCAATTGCCATATCCCCTTGCAGGCGCGCGAGGCGGAAGTGGTCGCCGCCTGGCAGCGCCTGCTCGGCTCGTGCGAGAGCCGGCGGGCGCGGCTAGCGGACACGGGCGACCTCTTCCGCTTCCTGAGCATGGTGCGCGACCTGCTGCTCTGGATGGAGGAGGTGGTGCGGCAGATGAACAGCTCGGAGAAGCCGCGCGACGTCTCGGGCGTCGAGCTGCTCATGAACAACCACCAGAGCCTCAAGGCCGAGGTGGACGCCCGCGAGGACAACCTGGCCGCCTGCCTCGCGCTGGGCCGCGACCTGCTGGCCCGCAACCACTACGCCTCGGGCGAGATCAAGGAGAAGCTTCTGGCCCTTAGTACGCAGCGCGCCGCCCTCGGAGCCCGGTGGGACGAGCGCTGGGAGCACCTGCAGCTCATCCTGGAGGTGTACCAGTTTGCGCGGGACGCGTCCGTCGCCGAGCACTGGCTCCTCGCCCAGGAGCCCTACCTGCTCAGCCAGGAGCTGGGCCACACCATCGACGAGGTGGAGCAGCTCCTCAAGAGGCACGAGGCCTTCGAGAAGTCGGCCGCCGCTCAGGAGGAGAGATTCGCAGCACTGGAGCGCCTCACCACGGTGAGCGGGGGCGCCACTGTTTTGCGAAAGAGTTTCAGCTCTTGTTGTGGCAGATTTCTTGTTTCAAAGCATCTTTTCATGGTGTACGAGGGAATATACGGGGTGTGGCATGATAATTGTGCTGTGCTCTAGTAGTATGGTGGACACTACAAGTCCGTGTGAGGTTTCACTCCTGCAGGTCTGGTTCCCGTCTACACCCTATTGGTGATGTGAGGGAGAGAGGTGCTGTTCTCTCCGATTTTGTTGCCCTCGGATGTGAAACGTAAATTATTGTTGCGTTACCATGTGTTTTCCACAGATTTACACAGGTGCGAAACACGGATTTAGATGCTCTTATCTGCCTCTGATACTCATGGGACACCAGTGCCTCTGCATTGGTGAAACGCATTTGTTACATGCTAGATGCCTTGAGTCCAACTGTTTGCTCGCATTTGGCAGTTCATTCACACGCAGTTCTGTGTGGCCGTGTACTGCTCTGCATTATACATTTTTGAGTGGTAAAAAAATTCAGGTGCCTACAATCCAGCCACAGATTCTTGAGAGAGCATGTAACGGTGGGATGTGTTGATGTCTGGCGTTTTTACAGTAGAGGTTTATTTGTTGGAGACAGTAAGACTTGATATGTCTGTAGTAGCACTTGTTTTACTTCGCGTAGATGTGTCTTGTAGAGGTAGCAAGGCTCAGGTGAGCCCGTTGCAGCTCTGTTGCTGGAGGCGTGCTCTGAGTGTGAGTGAATGTGTGGGAAGGAAGGGTGGAAGGAAACGGACGACAACCCGAGCGTACCTCTCTCAGCTCGAGCTCAAGGAGTTGCAAGGCATGGAGGACATCCAGGAGCGGCGCAGGGCTCTGCGCAGGCTAGACGACCACCTGCGCAGTTCGGGCATCTATGAGCCGGTGACTGCCTGCCCAGCCAACAGGCATCATGGCCTGCGCTTGATGTTGTTCACAGCGGGACACCTGACATTTTGTTTTGATGGCACGAGCACACTGGTCTTAGACCTATTTTCCAGATTTTTAGTCAAATCCTAATGAAACTGTACCACCTTGCTCAGTTTTTTATGCTGATTTCAACAACAAAATTACCTTTCTCATAAATTGGTCGGTTCCCAAGATAATTAATTTTAATTAGCCATTCATTAGTACCTCGGTGCAAGAAAAACTACTCAATAAAGAATAATTTTTAATCCATGGCTACATAGTATAGTGACTAAAGAGTGCAATAATCAAAACCATTTTTCCAATTTACCCTCATTAGTAATCTTACAGCACTTGGAATATCAATGTTCAAGGTTTGAATGTAATGCATCGATCAACTTTGCAAAGTTATAAAATTTTGAAGTGCGATTGAACAAATCTGCTTCGATTATTGCACACACTGTGCCTTCAGCTTCCCTTTGCAGACAATATGATATCTCTGTCTGTCCTAGATGTTGAGATATCGACATACTAAGACAGCCAGATGTCCAAAATTTTCATGCCATTAAATTGTCTGCTCCTGCACAAATTCAGCTCACACGATGATCTGAATTAGATATTATGGTCAAAATGCTTATTTCTTGAAGGAAAAAAATTGGTACAGTTGGAAAATAACAGCTCGAGATTCCACAAATGTCACTTTTTGAAAAACGATTTCTTGGTCATTTTTTTGGTCTCAAAGACCAGTGTCCCCCTTTATGGGAGGACTGGGAGAAACAGTCAGAATTGAGTTCGTTACGGTTCATTGGCTGGGACGTCAGTAATCATTCGGGAGAAGGGTTGGAGTAGCATTGAGAGACAGCAGAGTGGGTTAGGGAACAAGCGGGAATTAATTATGTCCTTGCTGAAACAAGAACAGGAGACGGACATGCACAGAGCAGGCAATGCAGAGAGCAGATAACAGAATGCCCCTTAGGGTAACAGAGTGTATTCAAAGAAAAGGTAAACTTGGTCGGGTGGGCAAATGAGATCAGGAAATCTGCAGGGATTAGTTGGCTGCAGCTGGCGCAGGACAGGGATAATTGCAGATCCGATATGAGAGGCTTTTACCCTGTAGTGGACAGAGCCGGACTGTTGTTGCTGCTGATGATGATGAATAATCACACTGCAGTGCCAGGCTGTTGTTGCTGATATAATCATTCACTTACTCTAGCTTCTGTTGGGCATTCTCCAGTGTACTGTGCAGTATGCGGCTTGTGTTGGGGATCACACCAGGGCTATAGTATAATAGTTGGTGCTGATTGGTAAACAGCTGTACTCAGGAGCTACGGTTTAAACAGTGGAAAAACTAATTCATCGTCATTGAGTGAACTGGAATGTCCAGAGGCCAGATTCCTTGTTGGTGATGATTTTACAAGTTGCAGTATGATGTAAGTCTTTCAGGAGTTCTGGAATAGTTTAGCCAGTGTTCGTGCCATCAAAAGTTTGCCGCTAACAAAGAATGTTTTGGTTCACTAACACCGTGAATGCAATGTATGGCCTCTAATCACTAGTAGCCAGGGAAGGATTCTCTGCCAGGATTTTGATGAGAAACGGGTGCCCGTGGCAAAATGGAGCCCTCTATGTGTGTGTTCGGTAACAAAGGAAAGGCATATCGTAGTTGACTGCTGTTTAGTTCAAGATTTTATTTTTCCAAGTTTAAGATATTAGATCAGAAGAATAATGGCATTTTGCAGCCTTGCCGTGCTGTATGGTGACAGGGCTGTATTAATGGCAACTTAAGCGCCCTCAAATTCAGAAAGCACCTTCTCTCCAACCTAGCTTTTGACAAAAAAAAAAAAAAAAAAAGTTGAGTGTATGCCTTTTTGTTACCTCCCCTAGTTTTCTCATTTTCACGGGCCTGTGACTTTCGTCGAAGGAGAGGGGCTTAAATTTGTATGCTATGCCCCTGCCTCATAGCTTTGGCATTGTGGTGGAAGCCTTTGATTTTCCCAGGCAATCTCTGTTACGGGATAGCATTAACGAGTAGCTGTCTATATCTCTCATTATCCTGACCGTATGGGGGTAAACGGACTCACTCAAGCTGATGCCGCCCATTGTTAGTTTGTGCCTGCTCGTTGTTGTTGGCTACAAAATTTCTCTATTCTGGCTGAGGGCTTTTTATGGGTTACCCAAGAACTTCCCATAGGCGTCTGGAGAGAGCGCGTAAGGGCAAGCTTTTGTTTTTATTATTCTTTTGAAGCTTAAACTTTGCCACTGATGTCCAGACTGCTGAAACCTGAGCTTTATCCCATGTGTTGTGGCAGATGTGCACCGTGCATTGACTGTATAGGGAGGGTTGGTGTTGTCGATGTAGCGGGCGAGGGATCAGTGGTTTAATCGAATGGTGTTTATCGGTTAGCATGGCAGTTAGGGGTGCCCTGGCAAACTGGTTTCTACATGACAGTGGCAGCAGTGCTAATTAGCTTCTAATATGAACGCTAACCATTCTCATCTTTGCCGTTGCTTGGTGTGTGTAGGTGTTTGCCTTTTGCGTGTGTATTTCTTCTTGAATCTGAGTTTGCATGGGCACCTTTAGCACTCTACAATGGCAACAAAAAACCGAAAATGGCATGCCTGGTGCCAGTGCAACTGTTTATCTTGTGGGAGGGGTCCGAAATTTCGACCTTTTGAATTGCGCCTGTTGTGTGGGACACGCGAAAGCATCAGGACCTTGTCATTGCACGTCGTGATTTGTTTTGCTTTTTCATTGTAGCTAGCCTTGGGTTGTTAACAGCTGTCTCTTGTGTGTGAACTTCCTGCATGTAGTTGCTGAGGGATTGGTGTTGCATTGAATGTCGCTCTGAATGGACTTTTCATTGCATGTTCTTTGGAACAAGAGTACCACGAGCAGATAGCTTTGGAGCCTTACCTGTACTGGGTAGTGATGTAAGAATTAGATCTGGTAGTCCAGTTCACCTTGTCCTTAAGGGACAACAGTTGTGACCAAAAACTGTGCCAAAACGGTCCTTGTATTTCTGAGATGCAATCTCTGCTCTTGATGCTTAGAAAAAATAGCCATAAAATGGTAGGATAGTCAAAAAGTGGTAGGAATATTGCATAAATAGTAGGATTGTTCTTGATGAGGTAGGTTCATCAAAAGCCAAAACTTGGGTTATTGCTAAAAACGAACTTGGCTCGTCTAAGGCCATTATAAGGGTGAAGTTTTCTTGAAAATGTGCCAGGAATGTTTTTTTTTGTGTATAACTGGTTGACATTTAGTTGGCTAGTTTTAAAAAATTAAGAACCGCAGTGACATGGGACAGACAGGCGAGGACACAACAATGTTACAAAAGGATGTGACAGTGGAGGGACTTGACTGCATTGTTAAAGGCACAGGTTAAAGCTGTTACCTAGGGATGGTACGTGACTTTGCTTTTGAAGCTGAAGGCATTAAATGCTTGCAGCACTCTGTATTTGCGAAATTATCTTGTAATCTTGTGTGCAAACTTCTATCTTACTAAGTTGAATTGGTGCTTGCTTTCGTTAGTGTGAAGAATGAGCGAAGCTAGACTCACTGTAGTGAGTTAGCTAGGAGTAGTGTCTGTCCTTTTCAAGCTAGTCCTTTTCGTATGGTACTCAGTTATCCTTGTATCCTTGAGCATGTTAACCATTCAACACATTAAAGCTCGCGTCAAGAGAAACTGTGCATGAGAACTTCGAGCATGAACAAATTGATGTTGCTGTCTGGCACGGCTGGTCCACCGCTTTTCCTTGCCCTTATTTTATGACAAAAGACAGTTAACTTTTTTTTATAATACATGCACTTCCCACATAGTAGTGCATTCATTTACCCTTTAGGAGTCAACCTTCCTGCTTAGAGTAACACGTCGGAAGTAACTAGGTGACCTGGTGTGCCCATCACACTGCTCATATTGTTTTATGGTTGTCATCATTCCAAAATCACAGATCTCGCATGCAGCAACTCATGTCCTTTGTTACCTCCATAATTTTTAGTTGTGTATTTCATCACTTACTCTCATAATGGCTGCTTTGTGCGCTATGTGATCCTTCACTCTGTGTGTCTTGTATGCCCGCTGTTGTGTGAACTGCAGTGCAGTTTGCCTTGTGGTTTATCGCACTGCCTTGTGGCAGTGGGATATGCACAGTGAGCTAGTGCGATCCAAAGCCTATACGACGTCTTCATAATGAAGATGGTAACCAAGCAACCTTCATTACGCTGCTTTCTGTAAAGGAGGATAGGTGGCACTACTTGCCTTGTGCCAGCTACTGCACTGTGGTTTTGCATAGCTGCAGTGCTTCCTCCATTGTAAGGCATTTGCCGATTGTCGGACTGCGCCCTCTTTTATCAAGAATTCTCGCTGGGATGAAAAGGATAGTCAAAACTACCCGAGCGAAAGCCCACTGTTGTGCTATTTTGCAGCTTGCAATGCCAGCGTAATGTGCGGTACTCTCATTGCTAACATAACTCGCTCACCTTCTCAGTCATACTGGGCTGCTTTTTAAGCACTCCTGCAAGCTGTCAAGCTTGGTTGCGTGCCTCATGCGTGCGCAGCTTCATTGTTGCAATGTAACCTGCTTATTACTTGTTGGTCATCCACGTTGTGAGGTCGTTTCCACCTGCAAAGTGATTGTTGCCAATTGGGCACTCGCATGTGGTTCCCGAAGTGTAGAAATGCACCCAGCGGACCAAGTGATGGGGCCAAGATGTGTCCTCTGGAAAGCGTGTGACGTCTCTCACGCCATATGCCTCATGAGAAAACCAAACAGCCACTAACGTTGTGGTAGCATCTTGCAAGCTGTACTCGTGCTGATGAAGTGCGGAATGTAAGAGGAATACATGCAGAGTTGATTGCATGGCTACTCTGTGTTGTTTGTTTTAGTAATCTGCCAATATATGGTTTAGTGTGTATCGTACATGCATTATTGTTTCATTGTCAGACATAAATTTTGCTCAGATGAAAGCTTTAGTAACTGAATTCCACTAAAACCCCATCTGGTTTTCTTAGGAAGTAGACTGTCAATGCCCCTTTTACTTGGCTTTTTAGGACATTACCTACTGTTAGCCACTTCAAGACTTATTCGAACTGTACTCTGTTTTGTGTTTGCTGTGCAGTGCAGCCTAAGCTAGCGTGCAGATTCATACTAACCACATTCGGGCTTATAAAATAGTTTGCCTGTCTAAAAGTAAGGAGCTCGGCACAATGTTAAAGTAAACGGAACACCAGTTTAATTTGTTGCAATTTTAGTTATAACAAGCACTTGCTGGTGTGATATCATCTGAGAACTGCATTTTGTCACATTTCGCGTTTCTTTTTTCACTTCATGTTAGATTTTTTGTCACATTTTTCTCTCGGAGTTCCAGCTGGTTATCAGTGATACATCGCATGGCAATACATGTAATGATTGCACTGCTGGTGAAGCTTTGATGGTATTTTCACATTAAGTATGAAACAGAGCGTAGAACAAAAGCTGCAGGTGCAAATAGAGCTCTAACTTAAAATTTAACGGCACGAAAAGACATGGGCAAAGAAGCTCACACGCGCATGGTGATCACATCCTGCACGCGTGTGCTCCTCCTTTGTCGCTGTCATTTCGCGCTGATCGATTGTAAAGAGAAGGTGCGTCTGCATTCGCCACTGCTTTTGCTAGACCCCCTCCCAAGTGCATGCAGTGGAAGCAGTGACGAATGCCGAGCGCCAGCCGATGAACGGCGTGGCTGATGCTGTTTTGTTTGTGTCCGCGCGTGCGCTGCGCAGTTCGAACTCAAGGAGATGCGAGCGCGGGAGGAGGAGCAGGAGAGACGTCGGCAGCAGGAGGAGCTGGAGCGCCTGGCAGCCCTGCAGCCACCGCCAAGCCACGAGCCGTCTGCCCAGGACAGGTGTGGACGCATGGGCCCACCCACTTCATGACGCTGTGCATAGAGGACGCATGCTGGCATGCAGTTTGCTACGGAATTTTCCCTTTATTTGGCTGCGAAATTGTATGTTTATTTGGCTACGGAATTTTATGTTTATGTGATTACATATGTTTACATGCAATTGGTTACAGAGGTTTAAAAAATGTGGAAGCTGTTAAAAAAAGGAATTTCTTTACAGACTAGAATACGTTGGATTCATTCGCTCTTGTATCAGCACACCATGCTGCGAGGAAAGTTAGTTGCGACAAAGCTTCAGCGAATAATGTCATTGACAGCCAGAAGCACGTACTTCTTTTTGTGTTATGAATTTGTCTGTAGCAATGCCGATTGTTGAAATTCCTATTATTTTTGAATTTATGAGTGTGCATGCATGTGCGCACATGCTTAGCTTCACAGCTCGTCTTCTCAGCCGGTGGTTTCTTACCACTTCGTTTTCTATCACTCCTTCAAAATTTTCGTTGCCACGAGGAACTGAGCTCGGACAGAGCTCTGCCGACTATTGTTCTGGGGGTCTGCCGCCGGTGCGAAGCTGCACGTTTTCTGACCAGTCGGGGTGCGGGGGCACACGTGCGCGTGCAGGGTCGACGCCGAAGCTTCTGCGGAAGCCGTCCGAGAACCTGCTATCCTGAGTGGCGCCGAGGGTGTGGCCGTGTCGGCAGCAGCGGCGCCGGCACCAGCACCAGCAGGCGACGGTAAGCATGGGGGGTCAGGGGGTCTGGGCCTAACTGCTGCACGCGCACTTGCCGCCCCAGGGAGCCCCCGCGCCACGACCGCAGCCACCGCCTTGCCCGCCAGCCCAGGGCCGGCCGCCGCGACGTCGCCCGCACCGAGCAGTGAGTGCACGCCGCCTTGCATGGCCCGCATGCAGCAGAGAGCGCGCATGCTAGCCGGCCTTGCCTCCTCCTTCCCTGCATGGTGATCATGATGGCAGCTCCGCCCAAGATCAAGCGCTCTCGTTCCAAGTCGCCTTTCGGCAGCTGGCGCAAGAAGAAGCTGCCCGTAGAGGAAGAGACAGGTCAGCACGCTGCCTGCACGTCTTTGCATGTCGCGCATATGTGTGTGTGTGTGTGCGTCTGTGTCTCCGGAAGCAAGCCAAGCGATCTAGAAAGCAAGCTAAGTAGAGCCAAGCAATGGCTAGGTGGGGTAAGGCCTGTGCTAGGGTTAGGTGGAGTAGCGTCTGGAAGAAACAGCACCCCTGCAGTTTCATCTTAGGTTTCAAACAAGACAGGGACAGTACATGTATGAGCGCTTCAGTTCAGTTTTAATTATTAATACCTCACAGGTTGAGATGAGAGGCACAATGCCCGAGGATGGCCTCAGCCCCCTCATACGTGTCTGTCGCCTGTCTTTATGCATCCTACGCTAAAACTTTGAAGTACTGTAGGGTTTAGAAGCTTGTAGTTCTCTATCAACCACAAACGTCCATTAAACATACAAGGCTTACTTTTGAATGTTGGGCACATCTATGTACCCATGCCCGGTAAAATGTCCATCCACAGATCTGTGTACTTTGCACTGCAAGATGTTCATGCACATAATGTAAGGTCGACACAATATGAATGCCGCTGCTAGATGCCTGAGAAAGTACCTTTGAAACACCTGCAGCACACTTGTACAACATGCATGGAACATGTATAGGACCGTGAAGTGACACTTGTGAACACACACAGCACAGCATGCAATGTGAAATCGCACACCAAAGGACAAGCAGTACAGGTTCACCTGAGATTTTCACACGTGCTTCTTCACCAGGCAAGAAGGGTGTCCTCTGGTGTACTGGTGGAGAACTCTTAATCAGTGCAGCGTTATCTATGTAAATTTTTTCAGCGGTTTATTTGTTTCACGTGGCATGCGGTTAACCAGGTTAAGCTGCAGAGTTTTGTTGTTACCTTAATTGCTGTCTAAGTACTCAAAACTAGTGCCAAAATAACAGCGCTTACTTTATGAGACTGTCACTTTCAATATTGTAATTACTTGTTAGCTGTTAAAGTATTTAAGGTCTGTAAAATAATGATGAGATTGGTTGACCAGGTAGACATAGCCAAATAATTAGGTTGATAGAAACATTAACAAACCAGCAGTGAAATATGTTAGTTCACAGTGAAATGGATGGTTGTTATTAATGAGATGTAACTTATATGTGTATGGTCCTGATGTAAAATTTTGTTCTCCATAATACGTCTTGCCAGACATTAGCAAGATCAATCAAGTATGTCTGATGGATGCTTGTGGTTGACTGGGTTAGACCAAGGCGTAGAATATGCAATTGACTATTGCTTTCTTTAGTTCTTTTCCTCTTTACCTGGTGGCGTTTTCTTTTTCAGACTTTCATTTGTAATGTTTGTGTTTTATTTGTAAAGGATTGATGTGCAGCTTCTGTTGTGTTTCTTGTGTTGATTCACTATGTTGGTGAAGTTAAGAATCTGTTGTTTGCCTATGTTGGCAAAGTTAAGAATCTGTTGGTTGCCTAAGAAAAAGTTCTTGTGTTGCCGTATTTGACATGTCTGTGAATGTTTTGTTCTTGTGGAAAAGGTCATTATTTGCGTCATTGAAAAAGATTGTTTGTGTTACTGTTTTTGTTTTTCATATATTGTTGGCTTTGTGAACCTTTCTGTTCTGTTTTTGTTCCGATTATTGCTGCACCAATGGAAAAGGCAGTATAACTTGTTAGGGGCACGTCGTGAAGGTCATAGGTAGTAACTACGGATACCGCTTGTTAATTCAATTGATTAATCCTATTCAGATACCAAAGAAAAAAACTTAATAATGTGCGTGATTATTCATATATGTATCGCACTGTTCATTCTTGAGCGCAAGAATATGCGCGGGCCCTTGTGGAGTTACTTTCTCCATAATGTGCTGAACGCACAGTAAGGGTGGTAAATTAGTGTCACGAGGCTGCGCTTCTTATATAGTTTGAGCCACGAATGTTGCCTGCACAAGCTCCATATTTTGTGCATTCGGTTAGCCCGTGCAGAAAGGAAAACTTGGCTCGAATCTGTGATGCTCAGGAATTCACATTACGTCACTGTCGCAATGTACCGCAAACTGTACGAATCCAATCATGCCAGTTATTGCTTTAATTACTCCGCATTTAAGGCATCACTCCATAGCTGACCCCATGTTTTATCAAACGCTCAAACCTTATTCCTTCCCAAAGCTAAAAGCGAAGCAGTGTGAAGTGCATATGCTACTAAGGCAACTACTTCTTTTGTGACATAGACACTTGTGCGAAAAGAATTGGCATCACGCTATAACTAGCGCTTCGTTTTTAACCACGGCATTTGCCGCATTCAAATGGACTGCACACCACGACGTTCCTTATTGGTGATACGAGAAAGTGGCTTTTGTTTTCACTGTGTATCGCAACCACCTTGCAACACTTGGGAGATTTACTGCAGCAGACGTAGGCACAACCAAAGGTAGTGCACGTCGCATGCCTGTCTCCACGCTCAAAGCTAGAGTCACCGGCCGGCTGCTGCAGTGAACCTCCAAAGTTTGCTGGATGGTTTCGGCATTTTTTTTCCAACGTCTTGAACGTCTGCTGTCGCTGTGTGACGGGTATTTGGTACCGGTATGAATTAAGATTGGATTGGTGCGGTAGTCTGAGTCCCCTTTTGACGGAAGTAGCGGAGTCGATTCACTCCGTCCTTGCGGCTCGGTAGCTTGCATTCTAGATCGCCACCGCACCGTCGGCATCGTCTCGTTGGTTGTCGGGTGGGGCGTTGAGGGTGGTCGCGCAGTGCACGTGTTGAGAGTGTCGTGCGCCATCCGCAGAGCGGCCGGCGGAGGACGAGTTCGAGGGCCTGCTGCTGAGGAAGCACGAGTGGGAGTCCACGACCAAGAAGGCCTCCAACCGGTCATGGGAGAAGCTGTACCTCGTCATCCGGGGAACCACCCTGGCTGCTTACAAGGACCAGAAGCACTACAGACAGGTCCGATAGTTAAGACTCATTGCAGCTGTAGTGTCATCTGCGAATGACAGTGCTTGGCTGGAGAAAGGCAGGGAAAACTAGGGCTTACCAAGTCAATTTATGCTTATTTTGATGGCGAAGGAAGTTGGTAGTAGTAAAAGTGATCAGTACGGTTAGCAAAAACAGATTTAATGATCAGAACTTGGAACATTGTCATCGTCATGGTTCAGTAAAATGGTATAAGTGCAGGCTCTTTTTGAATAGCTTGGGTGTTATCACCGATCCATGATGCTGATGGCACAGTGAATTCTACAGACTGTGCTGCTGGGTCCAAATTTAAGCTGATGAACACTGGAAAAACTATGCGGTTATAATAATCTGCAGTGTGATGCTGCAGTTTCTTTGTTCATTATTCCATCTAGTTACTATATCTTTCGTTGATCATGTGCCACCAGTGTGAACTCGGTTGCCTTTTGCTTACTTTCCTTGTCCTTAGTTTAGTCCTCATGAGGTCCCGAAATCTTTTTTTCCGTTCTCTTTTAAAAGAACGGGAAACTAGGCTAGGAAGGTGACACAAGATGGTAGCATATGAAAGTTCAGCTGTAGGTCTGGGAAAACATGCTAAGCAAAACCTTGTAATAAAAAGAAGTTCCATTGCAGGTGGCTAGTGGAATAATGAGGTGAAAAGATGTCTTGTAATCTCTGGAGAGAGAAGTAATAGAGAAAGATGTTTCATTTAAAAGAAGTGGGCTTCCCTCGGCTGCCCCATGAAAGTTCCTATGCATGTCATGTGCAGCATGTGTCATATTTGAAGGGAACACGAAAAATGGTAACCCGGCTCTTAATGCGAAGAAAGGTAGGTTTCACCATGAAGGAGGAGTGTGAATTCAAGCTCCTCCTCTTGAGCTCTCTGCGCTTTTTTTTTTTTTTTGCTTCATGTTGGAACCTGCTTTTCTCCACGTTAAGAGTCAGCTTACCATTTTTCTTGTTCCCTCTTAGTATGACACATGCTGTGCATACCTGCAAGCTCCTGGATTGTTTGTAAGGCTCCCAGTTGTGTGAACACGATCTTATTTCTTCTAAAAATTGAACTGAACTTTGTTCGGAATTATTTCCTCGGAAAAAAATTGCTGCGTGCGGTATAGCAGTATAGGTCAATTGTAATTGCTAGCACATGCTTGTTACCTGGCCGAAGCCAATGTGGGAGCAACTACCACAGCTGTCGGCAGATGTTTTGGACTTATTGATGTTTTTATGACAAGCTGCCAGCTTTTCTATTGGATTAATGCATGTTTCTGACCAATTTTTCTAAATAAGCAGCGTGTTTCTGGCGCTGATCCGAAGATGCAAGAGTTGAATTTTTTGTTGGCTTAACGCATTTCTGTGAGTTTCTATGGCAAGTTTCCGGGCTGTCCGCCGTTTTCCTCGCGATTGTCTGGACACGCGAGTAAAAGGCAGGCGTAAAGGGCTTGATTCCGAGAGTATGGCAGCCACCCCGAAGCCATCAGTGATCTCATATAAGATACAAAGAACAATGGAGTGCATGGTAGCAAGAGGCAGCAGAGCAGAGGCTGTTGGGCTGTAATAGCATTAACTTGACACCCCAAAAATTCTGTTAAGGAAGTGCGAGCGCTTTTAGGATGCCTTCGTAAAACTCTTCTGTGGTAAAGTCACTCTTGCGCTAGGGAGGTGTGAAACATCTGTTTTGGTGGCTGAGCTGATGCTGGTCTCGCCATGTGTGCTCAGGAGCCCGAGAGCCATTATCGAAACGAGTTGCCGGTGGACCTGAGGACAGCCACGGCCGAGCGTGCCACCGACTACACCAAGAAGAAGCACGTCTTTCGGCTCAAGTGGGTCCCTCCTCCGTTCCTTCTTAAGCCTTTCCAAAGACAGAGCAGCATGAGAGCTAGCAGATGACCTGGTAATATCTCCCTATAAAGAAAAAAAGAAGGCATTGGTTGAGGAGGAACATGCTGGAGTCCCGAATAGATGCTTTGTGCCTGGCTCTCTGCCAGTGGAGAGGGGGTGCTTGAATTCAAGGATGTTGTGCTCTGTGGCGAAACATAAAATATGCTTTGTCTTTCTGTCTGTCTGCCACTGGAGCAGTAGAAAACAAAAACTTGGGGTGAATAGTAGTGAGCTTTAAAGACTGCTGATTAAATGCTGTGTGCCAGAAACCACGTTAAAAAAAACTAGCATATGAATAGGGTTGTCTTTCTGGCCACTAGATGTCGCCTCGCTTCATTTCATCCTCGCCTGCTTTCGTCAGCCTCAGTGCAAGAATAGCACTTCCCTCCTGTCCGCCGAGAGATGCGTCGGTATGGGAGCAAGCAGATGACCAGATAAATGTCTCACAGAAAAATAAAAAAAGATACCTCAATGGAGGGGTCATATGCTGGCGGCAAATGAAAGTTTAGTGCTGTGCTGCTTGGTACTGCATAAATAGGGAAAGCAAAAAAAATCTTAATTTCGTTTTCTGTGACGTGTGTGCTTTAGAAAAGCAGTGCTGTTTGCCACTACATAAATAGGAAAAAAAAAACTAATTTGGTTTTCTGTAACGTGTGTACTTTAGAAAAGTTACTTCTGCCAGTAAGTAACGTTGCAAAACGGTGGCAAGTGTTTTGAATGGTCACCATATGACCACCAGCGTGTGACCAGCTCCTAACTACTCTCAGCTCTGTTATACTATTGCATCCCAGTATAGAGCAGTTTCTCCTTACAGTAGATATTTTTGCTTCATGTAGTTGACACCTGTTGGTTCATTCTCTTGGCATCTGGCTTTTTTTTCTCTCTCTCTTTTTACTTTCTCAGGCTTTCCAATGGTGGAGAATTCCTCTTCCAAGCAAAGGATGAGGTATGTGACTCTTCCCTTACCAGCTTGTACATATTCATGCAGTCTAGTACAGCATGCCAAAGTATTCAGCAAAGCTAAAACCGGGGCCAGTTGGTTGATGATTATGCAAACGTATGCGCTATAAGCGACACAAAAGACACACACACGTGTCGTGTGTGTGTGCCTTTTGTGTCGCTTATAGCGCATACGTTTGCATGAAGTCAAAGTATTGTTGTTGAGTAAAACGGTGCATAGTTGTAATTTGAAGGAAGGTAGAAGAAGTACACATAGAAGCAGCACTGCCCACCTCGCATAATGCATCGCAGTGGTGTCTCCTACTGAAGAGGAGCGTGTTGCAAGAGGACAGATTCAATAGGGGCCGCACGTTTAGCTAATGGAAATTGTCTGACGTAGTTACTAAACGTAGGAGTCTCCTTTTCAGATAATTCCCGCCTTCGACGAGCTCCAGCTCGAAAGACCATATTCGGGAGCATCCTTTGCACTTTACGTATTGTTGTGCATTTCGTAGCTGTAAACTTCATGGTGATGAAAGCCATGTCTTACACGCTCCTTCGTGGCTTCCTGGCAGTGTTTTTCTTAGCAACCATGCGCCTGCTCTTCGTAATTCTCCGCTCTCGTTTTCTGAATGAAGTGACGGCCAGCACCGGGGTGCAGGTTTGCGCGGCAAAAGCCTTTCAATAATTCATTGTGGGCGAAGCGCGCACTCGGTTCTCTCCAGAGCAGCACAGGGGCATTGCCCGTGTCCTTTTGCAAAATGGAGTGTGAGCCAAAAGGGTGTGGCTGCATAGTGATAAAGCCAGCCTTCCAGGCATTGTGTCCTACTGCCGAAACTGTGTGTGTCGCATCTTTGTGACACAAGCACGGTGCCGTTTAATTAAAGCGAGGTTCTCCTTCATGCAGTTAACAGAATGTATGGTCGCTGGCCCATGTATGCAGTATGTGTTGTTCGTACAACCCCGTTATAGTTAACACCGGATATAGTAAAAACACGGGTATTGTAAAGTGATACTGTGGTCTCATTTCACCTTCCTGGAGGACTGTACCTCTTTCTTCGCATATAGTAAAAACATTTTTAATAAAGAAAAGGTTACAGTAAAGAGTGTTTGGTCGTGGCAACGTCATTGCCAAAAATATATGAAGGCAGTGGGCATACCTTAAGCTCTAAATCTGTGTCGTGTAAGAAGAACCCTTGTGCTCACCTTTCGAGACCTTTTGGTCTTTAGTGGTGCAGCAAGCGCTACACTAAATTTATTTATTTTTATTTATTTATTTACAGAAGACTGCTGGCTTTATTGCTAAGCCTTAAGCAGGAGTGGGTGTAAAATACACTTTGACAAAAAGAAAACCTCCTTGAGGTACACGCAACTCAGCACACAATACCGAAAAAATGAACGACGAAAAGAAGCAACATTATACAATATTAGACGACGCTCGCGTCAATATGAGCACTGGGAAAAGAAAAAAGAAAAAAAAAATGAAATGTTGAATGCTGCAAAATTGTTACGAATTCCTAAGCGACGCCGTAAATGACTCCACAGTAGAAGCCTCTACAATATTCGCTTTGAGGACATTCCATTCCCGCACAGTACGGGGGAAGAAAGAATTCTTGTATGTTTCAGTGCGGCATGAGTATTCCTTGACTTTTAAAGAATGGTAGGATCGTGTCGAACGACCCGGGACGAGCTCAATGTACTTGCCGCTGTTAATTCCTAACTTGTTGTGAACAATCATGAACATGTATTTAAGCCTCTCGCGGTATCTCCTGAGCTTCGAAGGTTTCGATGGCTGAGAAGCAAACCCTGCTGCCCAGTTACTTTTGACAAAGACTGTACTTCTAGCAGAATGCGGCATGTGCGTAGTCTAGAACACCTTAGAGCAACAGACACGTAACCACGTAATCGCAACAGCCGGAGGTGAATGGGCATAGACGACAATAAAATGGCGCTCTATGAGGTAGCTTAACCACCAGGCTCGTGAGCTGCAAGGCGAAGCCAACTTCTTGAAGCCCTTTGGGCCATGGAGTAAAGCGCGTGGCGCGCACGGGAAGAAAAAAAAATAAGTAAAGAATAGCTGGTTGTGAACATGGAAAAGAAGGAAGCTCGGTCACTGAAAATGGGAAGGCACTAAAAGCTGTGGGGAGTAAATAAGGGAAAAAAAGGGCCAAATGGTCGTCGCGCTGGGCAGCACAATGCAGTGGCAGCAAGAAGCATAGGCAGCGACGGCACTGCTTAGGGGGTTTTGCCGCGCTTGATTGTGTCGCGCACGCTTCTCGACTGTTGCCTCCTAAATTGCACTGAGGCCACGCGCGGAAGATGATGCCGCATTCATGCGGAGCTTTTGTTTTCATTTCGACTCAAACATGTACCGCCCACTCCCCCCCCCCCCCCCCTCTTCCCCCTCAACGTTATATTCATGGCCGCGGCATATTTGTGCAAATGCAGTGCTCCTGCCAGACTTGGACGAAATTGCGTGTACAGAAGCAAAAATTAGATTAATATCAAAATAAAAGCCTGTTTTGCAGATTCTACTTTCTGAGTTATAAAAAGTAATGCCTCCACAAA
Source organism: Amblyomma mixtum (assembly GCF_055824585.1). Classification (NCBI taxonomy): domain Eukaryota; kingdom Metazoa; phylum Arthropoda; class Arachnida; order Ixodida; family Ixodidae; genus Amblyomma; species Amblyomma mixtum. Next base: position 54,459,479 of record NC_143019.1, read on the forward strand.
GTCATCTCAGTCTTAATTTATTAATGAAGCAAAATTTTCATGGATGTCTATAAAGACGTACTATATTCAATAAAGGTGTTAATTCTCGTACTGCTAAGAGCCATTAAGAAAACAGAAACTTGACGCCACATGTTAACATGATAGTATCCATTTCTACACAGAGATAGGTTAGCGTGGAAAACTGCAGCAATAGAGACAAACTTGGACATCTTTATTGCACTCTCCAGTTGTCTGCACAACCATTTGCAAGAACCACCGCACTGACGTCACGCATTCAAAGATAGTGGAGGGTTGAAACACTGATTGCTTAGAAGATAAAACTACAAGAAAAATGATGCCACTGCATTCTTGTCTTAAGCTTTTTGTATCAGTACATAGTTGCATTTTGTGGCCAACAGAGCCTGCTTTGCTGCAGTGCGTCAACGGTCCCAGGTTAACTGTTTGAGATCAAGAAAAAACTTTTGATACATGGTCAGAATCCTCAATTGATCGGGCCTTTCAGTGTGCTCTGTCACCCTTCAAACAGCTTTCTCAGATTAACTTCCACTTGTGACCTGCACGCATGAGTGGCAGGTGCCGTCGTTTATGTCTGTCTGAGAGTGGCTCTACAGCAGCTCCCTTAATTCTTGGTGAGCGCATGCTGTGTCAGGCAGCTGAGACTGGTGTGTGCCTTGCAGGAGGAGTTATCCCAATGGCTGCAGCAGCTTCAGGCGGCCATTGGTGAGGCCACAGCGGGCCCGTCGCGGGCACAGACGCTGCCGGCCGAGCGTAGGGATGAACCTCGCAAGCGCAGCTTCTTCACCCTCAAAAAGAAGTGAGCTTTGTCTCTTCCCTTTCTTTCTTTGCTTTATTGGTTTTATCATTCTATTCAGTTTTCTTTTTTTGCAGTCCTGCCTAAAGAAGCTTGATTTTATGGCTTTCCAGGTGCAACACACCTCTTAGTTTAGAAGCACTAGCTTTAATATTGTTCACTTAATGTAAAACAGCAGAATAGCCAGAATGATGTTAGTACTATATGGAGTGATGTTGTGTTACGAGAATTTTATTGGGCAGGTAAATTTTTTCAAGGTAAACACCATAACAAGCTGCCGCAATAAATTTGTGTTCTGCGGCATTCCGTCATTCCAAAGAGCAGCAAGGATTCATGAAATAATACGGCAAAATAACGGTGGCAAAAATATGGAGGTTTTCCTAACTGGCTTAAGGGGAAAAAAAAAGTGCCTCAAAGCGAGGTTTTTCTGAGTAAGGAAATTTTAGGTTATGACAAAAACATCAGTGAATATAAGATGAGCCAGCTTAGCTGCAGGCCAGTTTATGCGTAATGTGATACTAGCTTGAAAGCTGAAGAGGAGCTGATAACACACGCCGTGTGCTATGATTTCAGCTCTCTGAAAAATCTGTTCTGAAAGGAAGGAAGAAAGGAAGATTAGTTTAAAGCGATAGTGTTGGAGTGTCGTCTTTTTCTTTCGTGTAATCGTGGTGGGCATTGGTTCATGTTTGAAATGAGTAATGTTCTTGTTGGTTGTACAAGAGGCCATGTTTTAAATGATTCTTTTTTTTTATCTGTTCTTTTGCCGCTCGGTCACTGGTAGCTACCACCTTTGAAAGTCACTGACTAGCTCTGGTATCAGAGGTAAAGCCATCTAGTGACCAAGGGGTTAAAGGTGCACTGAAGAGGATTCTGAACTTGTCTTTCTGCCGCGGGAACTCGATCTACACGTTCCTAGCATTCTCAGAAACTTATTGCCCTGTGTGGCCGATTTCCCTAATTAAATCGAATTAACGTCCAGCTCCCGCCTTTATTTTTTTAATTCTCCCCTTACGGTGGGAGGAATCGACCAACACGTGAAGTGCCTTTCAGCCAGCTCCGTGGAGGCTTTGCTTCGCTTTATTTTGTTTTTTAGGTTTCCATGAATAAATAGTTTCATTCGCAGATAATATGGCCGCAAAACAAGCCCGCAGAAATAAAAATACGTGCGGACTATTTGCTACTACGGACTACTACATATTACTCTGCCGATGGAAGAGCGGCAAGCCGCCACGGGACTGGGTGAAAGGCACTCCACACGTTGGTCGACTCCGCCCACCGTACGGGGGAGAATTCAAGAAAAAAGGCGGGAGCCGGACGTTAATTCAATTTAATTAGGGAAATCGGCCGCACAGGGCAATAAATCGGAAGTTTCTAAGAAAGCTCGGAACGTGTAGACCGAGTTCCCGCTGCAAAAAGACGAGTTCACATTCCTCTTCAGTGCACCTTTAAGGAATGAGCTACAGAATACAATGCAGATTCAGCGAGCATGAGAGTTCACCAGGGCGGTGGAATGTGGCAAGCTACAGTGCGAAAACCCTTTCTAAACAGCTGTGCACAGTTGAAACTGACGCTGTTTTGTGAATGTTTGTGTGTGCAGCTAAGTTACAAGGCGGCGGAGGAGCGTGGCCGGCAAGCGACGGCGTCCCTCCTGCACCACCAGCTGTTGACTGCCAAAGTGGTTTACGTGTTGTAGCGGCTCGACAATAAAAACGTTTCTCTCTCTCTGACGCACTGCACTCTTCCTCATTTCAGCCTGCAGCTTGGTCCAGTGTAGAAAGATACTGCATGATTGGCATGCTTTTGTTATACAATGCATGTGTAGTGCAAGGTGTATTTATCCAGAAGAAAGCAGAAAATTGAGTGCATTACAATTGTGCTCGGAGCGAAATCGCTGGTTGTAGACAAGTTGCTGTGGTAAGAATGCTGTGCCTATTGCACGTAGCTATGTCATTGCATTAAGCTTGCTATACGGATGACTGAGTGTTCTATTTTGATGGAATTGCACCATTGGTGGGGCATAGTAGGATTCCAACAAGTAATGGGAGTCGCTGCGAATGCAAGCTTGCGGGGTTTACCATCTTGGGGGCAGGCATGGCTTGTATATTCACACGATATGTGACGAAATCCGTGTGCCTCGGTGCACCGTGCCAACATTAACCAAAATGAGCGCACATGTGAAAAAATGCTGTCAAGACACTGGTGAATGCTGTTAAATTTCGAACGTATGCGTGAATATTCTTCACGGCACCGTCACAAATTTTCAACTATGATATAACTTGGTTTCTCGTTCTTCGCGCATTATCGCAGCACTGCCTCTAATAGCAAGGCTGCCGGAGTATTTGTGCACTTGAACCTCGTTAATTAGAACTTTCTGTGGGTTCGAAAAATTATTGCTATGAAAGGAGTTAAAACCAGATTCAGACACTTTAAATTGGGGGCTGGCATTCTCCGCATGTGCATATTAATGGAAGCGATTACAAAAATGCCCGTGGGCTGTGATGGCTGCTCACGTTAAAGAACCCCAGGCGGTCTAAATTAATACGGAGCCCTCCACTACGGCATCCCTCATCCCCATGTGAGGGATCCCGTATAGTGGACGGCATACCAAAGCATTGTACACGCCTCATCGGGAGCACGTATTGTTAACTTCTTCCACCACGAGAGCTTGAGTAGTACTAATTGCAGTTCCAAGGAATCCGCCGACTCCCTACGTACCACACTGCAGGAAGCTGTGATGCGGCTGGTCTACATGCGGAGGCCTTGAGTGGAACAAAATGGCGGCGCTCCTTGAAACAAGGAGCGGGCTTCTGCGACAATGCTTCGTAGTATCAACGTTTTGATCGTGGTACCAACATGCAGTTTCGTCGCCGTCATGTGTAACCGGTGACGTGCCATCGGTTTCGGGTGTAATATCGAACTGCTTTATATCTTTCGTCATATATTCGTTTTGCTGTCTCGTGCTCTGCGCTTTTGCAAGCGTTGCTCAGTTCGCTGTGGTGTCTCCAGGACACACTCAACCATTTGCTCCAGCATATTGGCAATTCGAAGGCGAAGTAGAGTCACTTGTCATTAGATTGTAAACCCGCGACCTCGGCTGCTGATCCTGCAGGGTCGCAAGTTCCATTACGGCTGCGGCCGCCGTGCTGTGCGATCTCTATTAAAGGAGTTGAAACCAGATTTAGACGCTTTAAATTGGGGGGCTGGCATTCTCCGCGTGTGAAAATTAATGGAAGCGGATTGCAAAAATTCCCGCGAGCTGTGCAATGGCAGCGCACGTTGAAGAACCCCAGGCGGTCTAAGTTAGTCCGGAGCCCTCCCCTACGGCGTCCCCCACAGCCCACGCGTCGCATTGACACGTGGGCAATCCCAGGCAATCAAGATGGTGCATCGCCTCGCCCGTGAACTTCAACACCGGGCGCCTAGGATTCCCTGGCCTTATCCACGTGGGACACTACGTTCCACTCTTCGTACACTTCCTGTTCCAGGCAAATCTCGTCACCATTCAACTACGCGCATTCTTCGACGCATACACCTAAATACACTCCTTGCTTTCCTTACATTGCCCTTTCTCCTGCCCCGTTGCCATTTAGTCCCCTCTTTTCCCATTCCCTTCTCCCTCAACGTGTCAGGCTTGGCGAGCTTCGGACCAGTTGGCCTTGCCCTGGCCTAAGACATCCTTGATGAAATAAATTAAAAAAAATAAAGTTTTTTTCTCTCTTTCTCCGCGATTTTAAAGCACTATAAGAGATCAAATTTTTGTTATTTCAACTGATAAATTAGACATTCGTGGTGTTCGCGCCTACAACCGCCAAATAAGTTATAATTAAATTTATTTTTGCCGCCGCGGTGGCTCAGCGGTTATGGTGCTCGGCTGCTGACCCGAGAGACGCGGGTTCGATCCCGGCCGCGGCGGCTGGAATTTCTTTGGAGGAGAAATTCTAGAGGCCCGTGTACTGTGCGATGTCAGTGCACGTTAAAGAACCCCAGGTGGTCGAAATTTCCGGAGCCCTCCACTACGGCGTCTCTCATAGCCTCAGTCGCTTTGGGACGTTAAACCCCATAAACCAACCAACCAAATTTCTTTTTGATGCTCTTTTGGTTTCTCTTTTATCAACCGCCGATGACAGAGGTTACTTGTAGTTAGTGCTTAGGCACTTCAGGTCACGTGAGGCGCGAAAAAAAAATGCATTATCGCTGATACGAATTCACGACCCAGCCTGCTTTAAGCTGGAATGACAACAGACGACGCATCGCAATTACAATACCGTTTTTTTTTTGGTTTCACGTGACCTAAACACCAACTCCACGTCTCAGCTATCGTTAGTTGATAAAACCTTAACACCAAGGTGAAATTAAGGAATAAATTATTTAGCGGTCATAGGCGAATACCACGGAGAGGTCCGTGCTTATAATGTCTAACGCATCATTAAAAAAAAACGACGCGCAAGCAAGAAAAATGGCCGTTGCTTAGCTCAGCTACGCCAGGACATACTTAGCGAGAGGTAAGTATCTCTGGTTACGCCACCGCCGCATCACCATCATATCTCGGTCGGAGGCGAGCTGTGACGTCACTCGGCTCCTCGCGCATGCGCACAAGTGGCGCCGAAGGCCCACAGTGAGACTGCGGGTAATGTAGCTCTCGCTACAAAAATATGCTGTATTTTCTTTTAAACCCTACAATTCGAAATTTATTTTTCGGACGTTTTGGCAATCTCCGTCGAGTCCGAAAAATCGTTCTGCGTCTGTTCGCGCCGCTGTGTTCACTTTCACGCATGCATGCCGCATTTCTGCTTCTGCCTTCTGGCTCCGCTAGGTTAATCCCCTTATACCCTGCCACTACGGTGGCTAGACGGGACTGTCACGCTACAGCCAGACCCAGCACCGCGAACCCTCTGCTCACTCACTTTCCTTCTTCTGCTATCATACGTCCGCTTGCTATCGTGCATTGAGGAAGGAAAGAATTCAGGAGAGGCCGTTACGTGATATTAAAGCCGAATGCGTAGGCTGCCACCTACTTGACCACCGTCTCGGTGGGCTTGCGCAACCGTAACAGACAATGCAGCAGTGAGAGAGAAAAACAACTTTATTGCCATAGATTGGCGGTATTTAGGGTAGGTGTGCTTGGTGTGGCCCCCAGGTGGGGGCGACTTCCTGGGCCCACGAAATGAGTGCCAGTTGGATGCTCTTGTCTGGCCTTTTGAGGAGTTGGTTCCATCCGTCTTCGGAGGGTGCTGGCAGTAAGGTTCGAGGGGGCGGATTTCCTGACTAGCCCGAGGACTAACCAACCGGGCGGCCAGCCCCACTGACCCAGACGCTCTTGCCGAGGCTCCCCAGACCTTTGCCGAAATTACCAACCTCTACAGAGAGATGAGACGCCAGTTCCCGCCTCCACACCCCGACTTGAATCGAGCGCAAGCCACCTTGCTCCGCAGGTTGCAGACACACTCTATCCTCAGCCATTCTAGACTTTCACTCATCACAGACGGGGAATACGACCCCGTCTACCAAAATTGTTACCAGGGAGAAATCGCCACCCAGGCTCACATCCTCTGGGGTTGCGCGAGAAATCCGCCCCCTCGAACCTCAATGCAGCAGACGACGCGTTGCAGCCAACGTTAGTATTGGCTGTGCCCTCGGACAAAGACTCCTAATCATGCTCCTAATAGTCCTTGCGAAAGCACGTGACTACCGGCGCACTTTTTGGCGCGCAGTTCGGATAGCGAGTACCTCTCCCATGGAGGAAGGAAAGAACTCTTCCTTCACGGCCTCTCCTAAGCTATTACTCCATGCTGTCGCGTGAAAAAGAGGAGGCAGTGAAGAAAGAACGCGGACCAAGGAAGTTACAGCGGTTATGTCGTCGAAAGATACGAAGCTGAAATACCCCAGGGCCTTCAAGGACAGCGAAGAAATGTCTAAAGCTTGGACATCCCATTTTTATCATTTTGATAACATTTTCCATGTTAGTCACCATGCCTCTGAGTTTCCTCTATTAGTGTGTGCTAAGAGGCTTTGCACTTTCTGTGGTCCCAGTTAAGAGGCATATTCTAGTCGAAGAGTTCAATTAGCATTGGCAATTAGCAGACAAGCACACGTTCGGAACTTCGAGCTGCACATTGTCTTGGCAGCGACTCTCTCGCCGCGGCCTCTCATTTATGCAGCGCTCTTGAAGCGTCGCTGCCGCGGCTCTCCCCAGACGCGACGCCATCTGCTCCTCCTGTAGCGCACTTGGTCTTGACGCAACGTGTGCGCCTCGCTCGTAGAGGGCGTGATGATGTCATCTTTTTGGGGCCGCCGCGGTAGCTCAGCGGTTATGGTGCTCGGCTGCTGACCCGAAAGACACGGGTTCGATCCCGGCCGCGGCGGCTGGAATTTCTTTGGAGGAGAAATTCTAGAGGCCCGTGTACTGTGCGATGTCAGTGCACGTTAAAGAACCCCACGAAATTTCCGGAGCCCTTCACTACGGCGTCTCTCATAGCCTTAGTCGCTTTGGGACGCTAAACCCCATAAACCTAAACCTCATCTTTTTGGGACCATCTCTCGGCCTCAGTGATGATCGGCGACTGAATTTGGCCTAATTGGGCTAGTAATATTTTCGCATTAACGAGAAAAAAAGGGGGAACTGCTCCTCATACATCACCCGGCGGCCGTACCGCGCTCTGCTTGCGTCTGTCCTCTTTCGCAGTGGCGCATGGCACGTGTCAGCACATGCTGGCAGTCTGGATAGCCGTCTGCACTCCCTCTCTAAGAGGCGATGGGAAAGCCAGCAATAACAGACCCTGTCGCCGCACAAGCGTTAGTACGAGCACGAGACCGGGAAAGAGGTGAGCCCATCAAGACGCCGCCGCGCATAGCGCTACAGAATGCGAGGCGACGGCGTCAAGACCCTGCAGTGCTTGCCGCCGAAGCCGTAGTGGAGAGGATGCTATGCGAAGACCCCGCACACGCACGAAGCGATCATGGCCCCGTATACTATTTCGGGTTGGAGGCCTCCTCACGGGACAAAATGAAGGTTTGGTTTGGTTTGGTTTGGTTTTATGGGGTTTAACGTCCCAAAGCGACTCGCGCTATGAGAGACGCCGTAGTGAAGGGCTCCGAAATTTCGACCACCTGGGGTTCTTTAACGTGCACTGACATCGCACAGTACATGGGCCTCTAGCATTTCTCCTCCAAATAAATTCAACCGCCGCGGCCGGGATCGAACCCGCGTCTTGCAGGTCAGCAGCCGAGCACCATAACCACTGAGCCACCGCGGCGGCTCAGCGCGAGTCGAAGCATGGAGGCGCGAAAGCCGAAGGAGCCAAGGAGCAGTTTTACGGATTAACCTGTCTGATTACAAGTGGTCTGTTTGGGATCGTTTGCGAATCCGCAACGATCTCACGGCATCAGCCTTCCACTCGACGCTGCGAGAGGCGTTTTCGATTGCCGACCTAATTACTTTCACGTAGTTTTACACCAGCCGCTGGTGAATTTTGCGTTACAAGCCGTTAGCGTAGCGCCAATTTTTGCGTCACCAGGCCGGATATGGGCGCTGTTGTTTTCGGACACCTCTAATATGTCCGCTGTAGTAGCCCGCCAGTGGATATCCACCGAACATGCTGTATGAACATCCTGCTTCGTCGTATAGCCATCCATACGTGACCCCCGGACGTCCCTGCTCGGTTAACTAGATTAAGTCGCCAGCCTCTTCCTTCCCGCAGTAATCATTGAAGGACTGCGCCAGTCGTTTCACGCCGAGACCTGTCCTTGCACAAAAAGACACAGACATGACCTGCACAAATACGCCCTCATCGCTCGTGCCCATACAGTCCGGCGATCCCGTTTTCCCGCTTTGCGTTGTTCCCTTTTGTCCCCGGAGTCAAACGATCGTTAGCGAGTTTCCCGCTGTCGCCGCTCATTCGTCGCGGATGCATGAACACGGCTCTTTCACAACAACATCGTCAACGCCGCCCCGTGCCTACGGGAGGGGGGGACAAGGCCAACAACGCTCGGTAAACGCAACTCGGGCAAGGCCAACGCCAACGCTCGCCCCAGCTCGATCGCCGCCGCCGACGCCCGAGGTGGCGTCGCGGTGTCGGCGGCTGGCGCGCTCTCCTGCGGCCAAAACCCGCGGTGGCGGAGCCCGCGGCGGCGACGGGAGCGGCGGGCGGAGCGGCGGAAGACCCAAACCTCGGCTAGAGAGAGTGAGGTCGTTGCGCTGGCGCCGCCATCATGGGCTACGGCGTTAGCCGGCAGTCGGTGCTACGCGGGGAAGCCGACGCCGAGCTGAGCACGGCGCTAACGCCGCGCCAAGCGCAGCTGGTGCGATCTACCTGGGCCGTACTCTCGCAGGACCTCGCCGGCACCGGAGTGGTCGTCTTCAAGCGGTACGACGCCCCCCCGCGCTCGCATGCTGTCTCGCTCTCTCTCCAGCCAAACGAACGATGTGCACGCACAAACGTATGCATGCATTGCGTGTTTCTCGACCGCACGAGTCTGCTCCGTGCGTTGGCCGTCCGTGACGCTACGCATTCTCATAATCAGGAAGCGCTCGCTTTAGCCCATATAGCAACATCGTCTGCGTTTCGGGAGCAGACGAAGTGGAGGTTCGCGTTGTGCGTGCATCGCGGTGGTAGTTTATTATTTTCTTTCTTGCAATGAGAGAAAAGATTCAGTGCAACAGGCAAACGAAACTGCAGTCTAGAAGTTGCTATCGTACACTTTTTTTTTTTCTGCGGGATTCGACCGTACATGTACGTTTCTCATCCCCCGACGATGACGAGATGCGGCGCGCGCATCTCGTCGGCGTAGTACATGTAGGGGTTCTGGATCTCCACCGCCGTCGATATACCGTGCCTCATTTCTGCGGCGAGTCGGCGAGGCGAACTCAAATGCACTCTCCTCATCGATATTCCGTGTGCGTCTGTCTGCACGGCGGAACAGGTGACCCGTTTGATGGGCGCCAGCTCTCCTTCCTCTCGCGGCGTTATATATCGAGGGAATTTAATATGCAGCTCGACGAAACCGAGCAGATATATATTTACCGCGCTGGAGATTTTTGCGGCACAGGGGGAAAAAAAACCGTGCCGGAAAGCCCTTTTCGAGGCTGTGCTCAGCCGACTTCAACGGCTGCACGTACTCGTACGTGCTTACGTATGCGTTCTGAAGCGTGCACGTACATAGCCTTCCGAAAGTTTATAGGCCACTCCGAAATAGTCACGAGGAGGGACCTGCGGTGAGTTTCTCTTGCTCTGTTTAGACGCTGGAATATGGGTGACGTAAATGACCTCGGAACTTTTTGAGAAGAAATAATTGTAGTGCACGTCACAGCATGCATGGTTTGCAGGCCTGCATGTAGTGATCAGTTTATCGCAATGATATTTTGCATCTCGCCGTTCTGCCAGTGCCTTTTTTAAAGGCAGTCTGTGTTCCCCAATTCCTTATTGTAGTCTTCCAGACCTTAGTATTGAGTTCTATAGAACGTTAGAACTTTTTTTCTGCGAGAAAATGTTATGCGATCTTAAAGTTGGTGTCTGATACAAAATTGTGCAAACTCGTTTGTACAAACCATTTCACGCGATAGTAGAACGCACGTGATAAAGTTCTCCCATTTGACATCCCTGCATGAAAAATGAAGATGGTGCATTATTCAAAGGCGGTGCAACCAAATTATTTACCTATTATTTAGCTGTTCTTATGCACGTCAACATCCAAGCAATTGACTCCATTCAGCAGAGTGTTGTTACGTAGGAACTCAAAAATTCTGGGCACAAAATCGGTCCTACGTACTTGGCCAACGGCGGCTGTCGAGCTTGGCCCAACGTTGAGGATTGTCACTGAACTAAGGTAGGCCACTAATATGGTCGACAGTGGCAGTAGTTGGCAGTGGGTAGTGGAGAAGAAGACAGCAACTTTACGTCGACATACCGTCTTATTAGAAGAAAAAATAACAAAACGAAAAGCCTATGCAGCAGTAGCAGCATATGCAACAAAGCCATGGCAACATATGAGCTCGGTGTTCTGAGGACTTTTGAAAAGGACAATGCGATGTGCGCTGTAACGACCACAGTAGTTCTACGTACACCTTGTAAAACTACCCTCTGGGGTCGCATGTATATATGTAGGGCCCTTTGTTCTCGTTATTTTTTGCCTTCGGAATTAGTGGAGTAAAAATAGGGCGATTTTCTGATGTAAAATTTAATTACACATGGGTTATTCAGCAAAAATGTTCGATAATACTAGCTTTTTTACAGCTATTTTATGCCAGCAGTGTATTCAAATAAGTTAATGAATTTACTATGAATGCTCGTTTTTGTGCGAGACAAAATGATCTTTTTTCGCTCACCATTTAACTAACAATGTGTAAATGGAAAGTGAAAAAATCATATTTTTTTCTCAATAACTAAAATTATTTGTCGCGTTTATAACCATATCCGGAGCGGCACTACTGTGTCCGTTCAAGACCTGCATGCCTTTGTACAGTCGGGGACAAAAGTCTCTGGACCAGGTGTTCCTCTACCGAAGCCGACAGTTCTGCAATTAGACGGCGGCTGGAGACTACACATGCGTAGATGAAGCAACACAATTTTGGCTTTTCCCTGCACATGTGTGGTCTACAGTCGCCGGCTTAGTGCGCAGCTATCGGTTTCGTTTGAGGAACACGTTGTCCAGAGACTTTTGTCCCCGACTGTACACCATAGAAAAGGAGTCATTCAACGTCACAACGACAATTTCAAACGCGCAAAAGCCTTGGAGTTGCACGTCGCTAATGCGTGGGTAGCACTTGATGCAATGTTGCTAGTACGTCGTCTGGTTAGAAGCTGTGTTTTGCCCTTGGCTTCTAAAACGTATTTTTCGAACTTATCGTCAAATTTAGCCGTGTCGTTAAAAGAGGTTTGAAATCATCACTTAACTGAAAACACCCATATATAGAATAAGCGCAAAATAATCGCCAATTTTTGTACTGTTTCTTTAGCTTTGCGCACTGAAAGACCGCGTTCGTTAGAAGGCGGATTTTCGGGTAGAAATCGGGTTTAACCTGTTCTTTAAAAATAAGTGCGTCGTGTAATAATCTTTTAGCCGAAAATGACGGGTACTACATATATATGCTTCAAAAAATTACGCCGACTGGCCCATAATGTAAAGCGAGATTAGTTGCATAACCAACTGGTACAAATTGGCTTAGCACTGCATGCGAACACGACAGAACGACGATACGACAAGCGCTCCTGTCTTTGAAAGGTGGCGTTAGCTACTGGTATGCGGCGAATATATATGGGGTGTTTCAGGTAAATTGAACTAAGGTTTTAAAAAAAAATGGTGCACCGGATCTGGGTGAAACCAACGACAAATTGTTTCCCGTCGTGTGGCGCTTCTCAGAGTATTTTATAACAGGCTTGGCAGCGCTACAATATGGTAGCGCAAGAGCGCTACAAAAAACAACAAAACAACTACAAAAAAAAACTGGATCGGTTCTCTCTTAAACCCCTCTACAACTAGCGAAACGCACATGACCCTAAAGTGAGTATTTGAAATTTCGCATTATTAATGTTACCTAATTAAGCGGAATTTAAACATACTCTGAGGAGCGCCACACGACGGGAAACAACGTGGCTCTGTTTTACCCAGCTCGGATAAGTCACTTTTTTTAATATTTGGCTCAAGTTACGTGAAACACTCTGTAGATGAGCGGGCACGCCGCAGTAGATGAGCGTGTACACCTTTAACACGAATACTCCTACATGGGAATAAACAGGGAGTAACCTGTCCTCTAGTGCACAGGGAGTCCGCTAGAGGAGCTCTTAACACGGATACTCCTACATGGAAGTAAAGAGGGAGTAACCTGTCCTCTAGTGCACTTCCTTTTATGATAGGGAGTCCGCTAGAGGACAGCTTACTCCCTTTTTAAGGCGAAAGCCTTTAGTGCTTCATACTGTCGTGACCAAGATGTGTTAGCAAATGTGTCCGCGTTTCGGATGCATGCCTTATATGGACATACGCCAATCAATAGGCAATCGATACTTAAGCGGGTGCAATCGAAAGACATCGGAACATGATATAAAGGGATTTCGTGATTATAACATTGCACTTAATGACTAAATGAATAATTGGTAATTAGTAGTAAAGAAGTGGCATGTGGGACTGTGCACTGCGCCTGTACAGCCGGCCAAATCTTTAGCTGACGTGCGCGACGGCCGCGTTTTCCGTGCTCCTGCAGCTTATGACGATGCAAACTTACTAAGATATCAATTTTAAGCAGAGACACTAAACTCCTGCTTAATATTGAGCTTTCCCCAATTTTGCTTCGCCACAAAGCGCAGGAGCGCAGAAAAAGCGGCCGTCGCGCACGCCAGCTAAAGATTTGGCCGGCTGTACCTTAACACTAATTAATCAGTGTACTAGTTAAGATCATGTTAACAATCAGTAACCTTACATAAACTTGGTTTTGTTTGGTTTTGTGGGGTTTAACGTCCCAAAGCGACTAAGGCTATGAGAGACGCCGTAGTGAAGGGCTCCGGAAATTTCGACCACCTAGTATCACGAAATGTGCAAGTCATGCTTAACTATCATTAACCATCATTAATGGTTAGACGTTTCTAGACGTTCCTTAGACATTATGTCGAACATTCTAGAGAGTTCCATCACTTGACATGTGAGTGACAGGACACGATGGATGGCATTAGAACACTGCGCTTAAGGCTTTCGCCTTAAGCGCAGTGTCCTTTCTGTTTAGAGTGTATAGTGAAGTGGAACGAACGGTTTTTACTAACAATGAAACCACTCTCTCGCTTCTAAAAATGTCTCGCTATTCAACCGTCGACGATACCCGCTCTCATTTTCCTTGGTCACTGCCTCTTTGTCGGACCAAATACGGTATGCAATCTTTATCTTTTATTCTGTCAAAATACCTAAACATTTTAGAAAATAACAACATATCGCTAAAAGACATCACGGTAAAGAGCCTAAAAACCATTTTGTATCTTTTTGAAGACGTTTAATTTCAACTTGTTCTGAACTGTGACTAAAGCTGTAACACGTGCGAATTCTGCTTATGTTGTACACCTGGATGATGTGATGCTTTTGCTTTTTGAGTATTTATGACGCTTTTTGTTGTGATTGTGATACTAATGTTGAAGTGCCACTATAAATATTCCATTCATGTTGATACTTTATTTATTGTTTTCGAGTGCCTCACCTGTAGCTGTCTTGTAAACTAACAACTCGGCAATACGTTGCCTCAGCAGTGTGGGCGCAGGGTGCCTCTCAAGCTGCATCCAAGCAGCTTTTTTCCCTGCGTCCTCTCTCTCCCAGTGATATTTGTACCACAAAGAGCGACAAATAAATTTCAACTTCAATTGCGCATGCGCAGGCTGCTGACCCGTTACCCGGAGCTGTGCCGCCTGTTCCGCAAGTTCATGACGCTTCGCGAGGATGGCAGCTACGAGTGGGACATGGAGGGACTGCAGCGACACGCCCTGCTGGTCATGCAGGGGCTGGAGGCCGCCGTCGAGAACCTGGACGACAGCCGAGTGCTGGCTGACATACTCTACGAGCTGGGCCGAAAGCACGCGCGCTTCAACGTCCAGGAGGACATGTTCGACGTAGGTCCATTGCCCCTAATTCACAGCTGCCAGTCGCGCGCGCCACTGGTATTGGCCGATTCGTCACGGTCTCTCCCTGCTTTTCTTAGGGCTCCGGGATCGTAACTAATCCACCGAAGTCGAGCGATGTTCGCGACTCGGAGGTGTGAATGTGCGCTTATTAATGCGAAAGCATTTCAAGGCTATGTCGGCGGGATCGTGTCCGAAAAACTTGTCCGCCGCAGTTGTGACGTTCACAGAAGAGGTAGCATCAAACGAGTGGCTGTAATCGAAAGAGAACGATGTGAGGATGCTGTGCTAAAAAAAAACTATGTCGATAGGTTGGTTAGTTAATTAATTAGGGCCAAAAATGTAGAAAAAACGTAGAAATAGCGCTGACGTCGATATAGTGAGTGGGCGGAAAAACAGCCGTGGACGGAAAGAGTGAAAAAATAGGCAAAGGAGTGAAAATAAAGTTTGAACCAGCCTGCTAGTTAGCACGCCTCAGCTGTAATCTGATGTATGCTGCTATGGCGAGAAAAGCGCTCTTCTAAATCAAAAGCCGATTTTTAAAAATTGTGTAAAGACTTAGGTTAAAGGTTAAATGTTTAGGGGAATCCACCTTAGGGGATTCCCCTAAACATTTGGCCAACTTAGTTCCCACTTCGAGTTATTGATCAATTCGCTGTGAACCTGTTGTGTCTACAAAGGATCACTTCAGTCGAATGGTTCTTCATCTAAGAGACGTGTATGCCCAGACTGAGTACGAACCGGAGTGGCACTCACTATTAGTGATGTGCTCTGCATTGCCCCTTTTCTAGTGCATGGACTTTTCAATATGTATTGTTTAACACTGTTTTCATAATGGCTTGTATATAGTTCATGTACATAGAACATTACATCACTGTAATAATACCATGTTGAAGAAAAAAAAAGTCCCGGTTAGCTCAATTGGTAGAGCGCCTGCTCTGGTGAAGCGGTGGTCCCAGGTTCGAGCCCCGGACCAGGACAAATTCTTTGTAACTACGAAGTTTCTTAGAAAGCTGTATAGCTTTCCTTGTAGCCGCATGGCTGCGCTCGGGTGGATGCCAGTGAGTAATTACTCCCTTATTACTTAGGTGAAACACCCTGTATATGGTTAGGTTGACTCGAAACTTCGAAGTCGCGTTCTAACTGCGCTTCCCTCGGCACGTGCAGAAGCTGTGGCAAGCGCTGAAGTTCGGGCTCGAGAGCACCCTGCAGGAGCGCTTCAACCGCGAGGTGGCGCAGGCCTGGTTCCTGGTGTTCCGTTTCCTCTCCCGCCGCATCATCGAGGGCATGCACCGGGCCAAGGAGGCCGCGGCGCAGCAGTCGTCACCCCAGCCGGCGCCAACCTAGCCACGTGCCAACCTCCACCGAACGGCTTGCGCGCCTCGGAAGCCGCCGCCACCGTACTGGACCCCAACACACTCATCTGCCGGCTGAGACCGCCGTATTGGTATGCGCCAACTCTACAGAGCAACAGATCAATTTCACAGTACCGAGCGAGCTTTTATGTTGGTGAAGGTGGCGTGACTGTGAACCATACACGCCGCTTAGCATAGCGACATTTCGCTTTATCACCTCATGTAGGGTGTCCCCGCGCCAGCAACTCCGTTTAGATGGCGACAACCATCTTCCCAATTGGCACTGGAGCTCTTTCGGACGTCCTGCGGACGTCCGAAGTACGTCCATGGGAGTTTTAATGTCCATTGGGTTTTCGGCCGGGAGACGCTATTTTATTTCTTTGTTCTACGGGGAATGCGCATCTCTCTCACCTGGACATGAAGCTTCTAAATTTTTACCAACAATAAGACATGCCCGCCACTTAATAGAGAATGTCATGGTTAGACATCCGAAAACGTAGCCTTTCGGTATAATTTTGCGTCGCCGAAAAATGGAGTCTGTCAATCAAGATGACGTACCCGTCATCACACTAAACGGCGATGATGCGCCGGGGTCTCACTCACGCAAGCGCAGTTGGAGTTTGATGGCGGAACCAATAGTAACACAATGACTGGGCGTCAGTGCACAGCTCTTCCTGGGTTTCACGGGCATCCTCCCCTGGAGTGTAAGCAAGGAGTATCATGAAGGATCTGCTAGAGATGGATTTAGATTGACACAAAGGTAACAGCCTGGAAACGTTTAATTAGAAATGAATTGGAGAGGCCTTTATCGTGCAGAGGACGTATATGGACTGATGATGACGTAAAAGTCCGTGGTGTGCTGGTTATGAGCAACACGTACCTCTTACATCAGCGGTTGGTGACGGCATTAGTGAACTGGCGGCCATCGGCCCCTTCTGCCACACTCAGCGCACAAGATGCTTGATGCCGCTTGCAGTTCGAACCGTCACGCAATTGGCATTGTAATAAACTCTGACTCGTCACACGGAAGGCATATTTAAACACGTGAATGCATCGGAAATTCGTAGTGCGTGTTACTGGAGAGCACCAAGCTTCCTGGCTAGTGGTTCCTACTATGTGGTGAACTTTAGTAAGTGTTAGTGGAGAGCATTTTCTTGTGTCAAGAGCTGCTAATCAAAGGACTTACAGCTTCGCGCAGGGCAAGGGAGCAGAATTCATTAGACGCGCAAGTATTTTTGTTTTTGTGAAGACAGCCATAATGTTTCAAGTTCCTTTGAAGAGGCAGCCGTTTCTCATGTAGTCATTGGCCTTAAGCAGACGTTTCCGTAACCCGTTGCTTTCTGACTAAAAGAATAGATCTCACTCGGACGTGACGTCATTGACGGAACCAAGACTCGTGGCACTCCTTTATTCCTCAACTCAAAGCTCGCTCGGCGAGCAACCGATCTCTAGCGACCTGTTCTGTGTGGTTCTGGCGCACACCAATAGGGTAGTCGCCGCTCAGCCACCTGGCGACCTCAGACAAAACAATCTGGTCACACGCGTGGGCATTCAGCGCGTGCACTCTACTCCGCGGACATTTTATCCGTGTGCCGCGCACCACACCTCGCGTGCGTCAGTGTGACGTCACGGAGACGAGCTCGAAGTATGTATACTCTGCCAACGACACCTCTGCACACGCATCCACGGCATGGTGACGTGCCCATGACGTCACATGCACGCGAGTGACGTCATGCGCGCGCCACTTTTTGGGTGCGACGTCCGTACACTGCACACTCTGCTCCTGCAGCTATTCTGCCGCGTTGGTGCTGTCCCATTATCCTCATATACACATGACGTCATCACGATCGACTCCCGCAGTTTTTGTAAACGTCGCCAAGGGAACATCACCGTTGTTGTACGTGTTGTCTCACAGTGTCGCGCTTGTCATATGGTTTCATGCGTACTGTAAAACAGGCTTAATTGTTAACTCAAATGGCAGCTGTTAAGGCTTGCCTACGCTTTATACACAGTGTAGGATGTGGCAAAGCTTGGAGCGCGTGTTTGGATGGCAAACCGCTTTCGCGCACTAAATACAAGGGCATTTAAAATTAACTGAAAGAAAAATTTGCGACATTGATTTTCGCAGAGAAAAAAAATTGGCACAGTCCACTCATCCAGGAGGCTTGAGAAAGATAAGACTTATCATGCGAGGGTATGCATGCTCCAGTGCATAGCAGCTACGACTAGATTAATGATAATGCCCAAAATTGCATGCAGCGCGAAATCGGTTCAGCATCAAAACATGCACCAGCAGAACCAAATTACAATGGCGCGGCAATCACTAAATAAAGTTTTCGTGTACCTGATAAAATAAGCTTTAAAATCCACCACTCAACTAATTAGAGTAGAGAATAGGGTAACGAACAGTGCACCAATGTCCTCATTTACTGAGCAAATAAGAATCGCTCTAGCAAACTAAAGGGCATGGGCGTTGCCTGCATGGAAGAGAAGTAATATATTAATTACAGCACTATTTTCAAATGCCTAAATGCCTACAAAGTATAAGCCGAAGTACCAACTGTTGTAATACACTGAACGCACGCAAATTAACATTTCGCACAACATGCTGGAAGATATGTATTCTCAATAAAAGAAAAATGTGTTGTTCAAGAGTGTTGTTGTAAACTGGCACATGGTTACCTGCGCTGCACAAAGGGCAGGAAGCCTTATTGCCACACTTTTCTTTTTATCATTGACATGTTAGTTCAAGCCTTCTTCACTACTAAGCCTGAGACAGTCAGAGACCCTCAAGAAACACACGATGTCCAGAACAGAAACTGTACCAAGAGCTGCACAAAACTCTGTTACACACAATTTTTGTCCCCAGGAAGCCTTCAGACCAGTCTTTTTGAGATTATTTTTCAACAGCCATACCTAGTTAAATATCTAGGAAACATTTAGTTCTGCTATGGGAGCCAAAAATCCAATGCATATAGTATAACCATAAAATGTGATAAGGTATGATTAATGGAAACTGTTTATTTAAATAACAACGCAAAAGGCGCCCGTGTGCTGTGCGATGTCAGTGCAGGTTAAAAAATCTGCCCAGGCTTAGCTTGGTTAAGCCAAGAATGCGTTGCACATTGCGCGGTCTTTTTGCGCGAGGTATTGCTTGGCGGCACTCTATTTTCTCAGCAGCTTTTCCTCCGTGACGTATGGATGGATGGATAGGAGCGCCCCCTTTGAAACGGGGCGGTTGCAACCGCCACCATGCTCAGCCTTTTTTTCTTTTTATTTTTTTCCTTTTTTCTTTTTACGTGGTTTGGTGACGTCACGTCACGTGGTTTGGTGGCTGCCCGGCCGCGCCCAAGGGCTGAACTCAGTGATTGCAATATGCTACGCATAAAAACCCCAGGTGGTGGAAACCACTCCGGAGCCCTCCACTACGGCACCTCTTTCTTCCTTTCTTTGTTCACTCCCTCTTTTATCCCTTCCCTTACAGCGCGGTTCAGGTGTCCACCGAGGTATGTGAGACAGATATTGCGTCGTTTCCTTAACTCAGAAACCAATTTTCCAATTTTTTTCCATATAAGTGATCTCGATGGTCAGTTAATGAAGCTAGTTGTCCGTCAACCACTACACTCACATTAGCGGTTAGCGCAACTCACGTCAGTGCAGGCTCGACTAAAATCTTGCTTTCTGGCTTGCTTCTTGAAGTTGAAATCCATGATCACTGCACTGTCTGCAGGAACAATGTACAGTACAATCTCGATGATACCAACGCGGTTGATACGAATTTCCGGATGATACGAATTCGTAAATTAGCCGGAGTACACTGTGCACAACGGGAAGAATTTCAGGCGTTCCGAACGATCTCCCGCACCACTGTGGATATGTTACGCACGCGCGAGCCGTCGCCGTACCCTCGAGCTAATTTATTTCGGTTTAGCTTAATGCCATCCGCAGCAGCACGACAGACTTTGATGACTCTACCCTTTACACTGTTGAAGCCGCGGTAGCTCAGTGGTTATGGTGCTCGGCTGCTGACCCAAAAGACGCGGGTTCGATCCCGGCCGCGGCGGCTGGAATTTCTTTGGAGGAGAAATTCTAGAGGCCCGTGTACTGTGCGATGTCAGTGCACGTTAAAGAACCCCAGGTGGTCGAAATTTCCGGAGCCCCCCACTACGGCGTCTCTCATAGCCTTAGTCGCTTTGGGACGTTAAACCCCATAAACCAAACTGAAGCTAATAAAGGTGTTGAATTCACCTGCCTGAACATTAAGCTTACATTGTCTGTAGTTCAGAAAAGCTGACTTCCTATTCTGACACTTAATTTGTTGGATATATCCAAAACACTTGCTCTTTGTTTTTCCCATATTATAGCAATTTGCCAACCAGTTCAATAATATTAAGTATGCGAGTACTGCACATGTTAAGCTGGAATGCAGGGCTCTTAGTACTGGCTCTTAAAAGCAAGAAGTTTTTTTTTTTAGCGCCCCAGAGCGACTCAGGCTATGAGGGACGACGTAGCGAATTAGGACTTCAGATAATATCGACCAGCTGGAGTTCTTTAATGTGCACTGATATCACACTGTACACGGGTCTCTAGAATTTCGCCTGCATCGAGATTCGGCCTCCGCGGCCGGTATCGAACCTGCCTCTTTCGGGTCAGCAGCCGAGCGCCATAACCGCTCAGCCAGCGCGGCGGCGTATGAAAACAAGAACTGCACTTCGGCACTGCATGCTTGTTCCCAGGCCAATAAATTACCTTGATAGCCTGCCTCCCCCCCCCCCCCCCCCCTCCCCCCGCCTTTCAAAAGAAAAAGAACAAAAAGTTCTTGTCTACGTGCCTGGCGGACACCCATATGAGCCTATGTGATCTCTACAGGTAAAATTAATTGAATCGCGACAATTCAAACACAGAAAGGATCGAAAATTTCTTCGAATTACGCGGAGTCCGACCAAAAAAAATTCAGGGGGCACTTTGACTGTCTAAAGTGCGTAGAGGCGAAAGCGTTTACCGCACCACTTTGACTGCCTCTGTGGCCCTGGTGACGTCACCACTGGACGCCGTCACATATAATTAAGTACTAATTACTAAGTAATGATAAATTACCAATCAATGGATAATTGCTGAATAATGACTAAATACTAATTAACGACTAATTAATTACGCTTAAGCTTCGCCTTTAGGAGTGGAACGCGACAGCGTGTTGTAGCGCTGCCAGGGAGTCCACGGAACACCGCCACCCGTTCGGCGCGATGCCTTGCCCTTCGAATGCAACGCTTTTTGTGGAAAGGAAATGCGCAGTAATTCTCTGTCATCGCGACGGACACCCGTCATCCATTTGTAAAGGAAGTGGGAGTGAAAGAAGAGAAAGAGGGGCCATAATGAAGCAAATGAAAATTGTATTTGAGGAAAGGAAATTACGCAGTAACTGTCTCGCATATCTCGGTGGACCACCGTCAAAAGCGTGACACCTCTGCTGACAGCCATCTGTCGACAACGATGAGGCATTAAAGGCTTTCGCCTTAATAAAGAGAGCCCGATGAAGACGCAATAAAGACGCGTCAGTGCGCGCCAGGCCTTGCGCAGACGAGGCAGCTCAGCGCAGCATATCACGGGGGTCTAACAAGTGCAAACGGTGCGATGCGCACTCGCTGGAGGATTAGGAGTCGGCACCACACACTCAGCCGCCGTTTTCCCGCGCCCGTTAAATATAGGCGCGCAAAAATATGGCGGGGGAAAAAGTGGAGTGACAAGCGCCGTGGCAGACGTCCCATAAAAAAAAAAAAAGGGATAAAAAAAAGACCAGGTTGTGGTGAGGACGCTGAACTCTGCTTTTCGCCGCCACTGTCTCGAAAGATCAAAAGGCACGCGCCGAAATGTGGCGCGCCAGCCTCCTGTGAACAGCACTTACGCAGAAAGGTATACAAGCCGCCGCGGTGGCACAGTGGTTGTGGTGCTCGGCTGCTGACCCGAAAGACGAGGGTTCGATCCAGGTCGCGGCGATCGAATTTCAATGGAGGCGAAATTCTAGACGCCCGTGTACAGCGCGATGTCAGTTCACGTCAACGAACCCCAGGTGGTCGAAATTTCCGGAGCCCTTCACTACGGCGTCCCTCACAGCCCGAGTCGCTTTGGGACAATAAACCTCCCATAAACCAAACCAGAAAGGTATACATGCTGGTAAGCAAGGACATTCTGCAAGTTCGTAACATTTAAAGGTTGCAATTAATCCGTTACGCGCGTCTGCATGCGCCTTCTCCGTCGCGGTTCCACTAACGTTGTTATGCAGTCTACTCAGTATACTCGCGAACAACTTTCTGTGGCACTGCAACAGAGGCTAGGCAGGAAAGGGAAGGAGACGGGCCTTTGTCCCCGCGCTGTGAGAAGTCAGTTGCCTTAGCCAACACTCGTGCTGTGGTTCCGTCTCTTTCCCTTTCCTGCCTAGCCTCTGCTGCAGTGCCACAGAAAGTTGTCCGATGCGGAGGCGTTAGTTGCGTCGGAGACCTCGTCGCAGAAAGCCCACGAGCAAGATATGTTCACTGAAAGCAACCTCAATGGCTTCCGCATCAGCAATGACGCCGAATTAACGTCTCTGGAACCAATGCCTACCTTTGGAAAAGTGACGTCGTCTGGGAAAGCTCCACTGAAACTACCGGGCAATCATCGTACCCTCTGACGGAGCATGGGCGGCACTTCCCAGTTCGCTTTCATCGCATATACGTTCACCCAAGCAACACTTCATTAAACTCAAAAGAAAACATTCGACAGAAGTCTGTCTGGTTGGGAAATTTAATGTTAGGAGAAGGTAAGTGACGCCAACCAAGTAAAATACAGGGAAAAACACGACGTTTCGGGACCGGCTCGGCCCCTTCTTCACGGTGTGACTACGGGCGAGCGCAGCTTGGCTTTTTAAGCCCCTGTGTGGAGGACCTGCGGGTCAATGGCCGCAGCCCATGGACGTAGGATGAGGGGAGAGTCCCCAGGGAACGATTAACATTCTCTCGTGTTTGCTGTATGTGCCACGACTCGAGTAGAAGCCTCCTGCGTGGGTTAGCTTCCGTTTCCAATACAATGGTGCTGTCGAAGTCAATTGGGTGGTCACACCCTTCACAGTGTTCGGCCACGGCGCTGCGCCGTGGCCGAACGCAGCGCCGTGGCCGAACACTGTGAAGGGTGTGACCACCCAATTGACTTCGACAGCACCATTGTATTGGAAACGGAAGCTAACCCACGCAGGAGGCTTCTACTCGAGTCGTGGCACATACAGCAAACACGAGAGAATGTTAATCGTTCCCTGGGGACTCTCCCCTCATCCTACGTCCATGGGCTGCGGCCATTGACCCGCAGGTCCTCCACACAGGGGCTTAAAAAGCCAAGCTGCGCTCGCCCGTAGTCACACCGTGAAGAAGGGGCCGAGCCGGTCCCGAAACGTCGTGTTTTTCCCTGTATTTTACTTGGTTGGCGTCACTTACCTTCTCCTAACAACACTTCATTAAGCAGTTCGCAAAGGCGTCGGTCTCGACGGTAATCCACGCGGTAGCAGGCAAGCGAATGGCGTTGAGAAGGTGTGTTATGTGTTGCAGTCATTCCAGCACAAAGGCACCCTCTATAAAAGCAGCCTTCTGCACATGGTCTTCACCTTCTGCATTACTCCAGAAGATGAACTCGTTGATACGTTCCCGGTTCATACGATTTCCCGGCTACTACGTTTAAAATTTCGCCAATTTGTGGTTGTATAATACGTTTATTGACCAACCGCACATGTGCAAATATACAAGTGGGCCGAACGAGAGGGCACACGACATGTTTTTTGGGGCAGTCTCCCGCCGTGGTGGCTTCCCTGCAGTGCCAAGATGCGAGGAGGAGAAACACCACCATCACCAAGAACAACAAAAAAAAAATTGTGCGCTAGCATTCGCGACGGCCCTTTTTAAGGGCGAGGAGGAGAAAGCGACAATCAGCCGCCGCGGTGGCTTCCCCACAGTACTTGGGTGCAAAGGGGAGAAGCATCCAACAAAAAATGACAAGGAAGGGATTTTGGTTACTTTCGTCATTGCCGACGACGGAGCGGATGCGTTACGAGTTCCCTTCCGCGTTAAAGACAGCACGAACGCGGACTGAAGTCAGCAAGCACTGGAATCAGATCTGTTTAGCTGTTGTGCCAAGAAATGCCAATCGACATTTTCATAAAGTGAAATTGTCAATAAATATTTTTTACCTCACTCAACAGCTACATTTCTCAGAATTGGGCGGTTTTGATCATACGTTTTTCCCCAGCAATTAAAAAAATAAAAAAAGGTTCTACTGTATTTCCACGTTTATGGGTTGCAGCACAGCACAAAAATGACAAGCGAATCACTCTAAGACCAGCCTTGCGTGGCGAATCTTCACCCTGGGCGCACCAAGCCAGAAGCGATGTCTCTCGCCAACCATGCCTTCTGGTTGGTAGTGTAGTCAATTTAAAAAGTCTTGATGATCTTAAACCAACTAGGATAACTCGCTTTCCCAATCGCCAACAGTCTGCATCACTCTGTTCCAGTTGCATTTGCGCAAGTCCTTAGGCAGTGATCCTCTCCTTTAGGTGTCCCTCCTGGCGTAGTAATGTTTTGTCATAGTAATTGATAAATTAATGTTTTGTCATATAATGAAGGACCGTTTCATAAGAATTTAACATGTCGCTGAGAGAGTATGAAGCGTAACGCTTCCCAAGTTCTCGAGCGGCCCCTGTTCGCCCTAGGCTCCATTGATGATCGTTCTCTCACCGCTACCATAGCTTTCCAGGAAGCGTGACAGCCTCCCTGCCGATGCGTTAATGAACTCTTAAATTCCCATTTGGCTGGCAAAGACTCTTGCCACTGCAGCAGATATAGGCAGACTCAGTGAATGATTTCCGCTACGAATCTGTTTGACTCGCATGCTGACACAGTTTTCAAGTTAAGGATGGGCCAATGTCCATAGCCTTTCTTGAAAGGTCCACTTCCCGATTTTAATGCTCACTCATAATGGAATCCTTGTTCTTGATGAACGCGGACAAAGTACTCTTCATGACGATTTCCCTCTTGGAAACGACACGTGTTAGACTTCGCGCAGTATCTGGACCTCCGTCTTGAGAGCATTTGCTGTATGATACTCACCAGATTAGCCACGAGGATGGCAGGAAGATGTGCGAAGCGTACACTACGGTTCCGGCGAGGCGTGCAATGATGGCGTGCCATTATAGAGATTTTGCACAGCAGACGTGTTACGTGTGCGTAGAAGGCGTCCGGTAATCCGGTATACATCTCCGCAATGCTAAATCTCTATAATGGCAAGCTGCTGCGCTGTCATGCTTCGCAGGATGGGCAGATTGGCTGAGTGACCTGTTCGAATTAACCGTTGCATTTGCTGGCATGCTTGTTACAGGGCATTTTCTCTAACTGAAACGTGCATTTGACGTAACTGAAGTGTCAGTTAGAATTAACGTGACGTGATAGTACCAGTACGTACACGTGCATGCAGCATGGAATATCTCAGCTGAAAACTGGTGAGGAACACAGTCACGAATTGAGAGAATTCTTGATGAAGAATATTTTATGCACGTCCATAGTTCTGCAAGCTCTAGAGTAGCACCTTGATTTTCAGTATATTGTACAGCTAAATACAGCTGCACAATCCCAATCTTTAGAGTACAATGTCAGACGGGTGTATGTAGAAGTTTTCAAGAGAGCACTTTCTTGCTCGACTGTGTGTTGCAGAAGCACTCTCTCTGCCCTGTATAAACTTTGACACAAGGGCCTAAAAAAATGATATGTTTACGGCATTAACCACTCCGCAAGATGTGCACATCTTGAATATTTCTTTGACTTATATGCCATGAACACAGACTTCGTAATTGATTCCTCACACAAATTAACACATCTTAACTTTATTCAGGCAATGTGCCAGCCACTTTGAGCATGAATTCAGGCACCTTTTCTTCTGGTCAAGTGGACTCTCCATTTAGTTAAACATGTGTTACATTACATAAGAAATAGCTTCAATGCATTTGTGTCACGCAAACATTTTTTTTCCAGGTGATGGTTGGTTTATAGAGCTTAATGTCCCAAAGTAACTCAGGCTATGAGAGACACCATAGTGAAGGGCTCCGGTAATTTCGACCGCCTCGGGTCCTTTAATGTGCACTGACATCGCAGAGTACACGGGCCTCTAGAATTTCGTCTCCATCGAAATTCAACCGCCGCGGCCAGGATCGAACCCGCGTCTTTCGGGGCAGCAGCCGAGCACCATAACCACTGACTCACTGTGGTGGCCTTTTTTTTTTTTCCAGGTGAGGTATTCTTTGCTGTGCTTTAATAAAACCTTCCATTGAGTGCTGGCGCTTGTGGTGTTCTGTTCTTCCGTTGTGCATCTTTGTGTGCCATGAGCTTTTAAGAGTGATCCCACTCCCAGCTCAATGTTCTGCTCCAGTTAAGCTGACCACCAAAGCGATTTTGTGGCCACGTTTTGCGTAGTAAAGTTCACCACATGTTGAAAGCCCAGAATGCCTTGGCAAAAGGAAGTCTGGAGAACGACATTACCGTTATCTGTTATCCGCAATTCCAATCATGAAAAGATGTGCCAAGAGAACTGAAAGCACATGTTAACTCAAGAGTGAGCAGAATAAATGATATGAATAATTCTAGTTACTCTGAAAATAAAGACAAAGTGCGGCCTTGTCTCGAGCTACTGTCAATGCGCACAGGCTCGAGCTAGTTGACTTCCAGAGGTGGCAAAGGCCAGACAGCTGGCTCCGTCTCTCTCCCTGTTCTGCAGTAGTGCCTACAGGGCATTGCAAAAGACCATGTCCATATAAACAGCAAATCACAAGAAGCAAATAGAAAATAAGAAAGGGTGCACTGTGCCATGCTTCTTAGGTGGCGTCATACCCCATAGCACATCTGACTGTTAAAATTCTGTAGCAACAATGAGAAGCCACAGCCGCAGTGACCCAGTGTGCTTAGAAAACTCATCATCATCAGCCTGACTATGCCCACTGCAGGACAAAGGCCTTTCCCATATCTCTCCAATTAACCCTGACTATACCAACTGCAGTCACCTTATCCCCGCAAACTTCTTTACCTCATCCACCCACCTGACTTTCTGTCGTCCCCTGCTACGTCTGCCTTCTCTTGGTATCCAGTCTGTTACCCTTAAGGACCATCACTTATCTTGCCTTCGCAATGCATGCCCTAACCAAGCCCATTTCTTTTTTTGAAATTAGACCAGGATGTCATTAACCCGCGACTGTTCCCTCACCCACTCTGCCCTCTTCCTGTCCCTTAACGTATCATTTTCCTTTCCATAGCTCGCTGCATTGTCCTCAACTTAAGCTCAACCCTTTTCGTTAGCCTTCACTTTTCAGCCCCATAGGTGAGTACCGGTAAGACACCGCTGTTGTATACTATTCTCTTGAGGGTTATTGCTAAACTGCCATGCATGATCTGAGAGTACCTGCCAAATGCGCTCCATCCTATTCTTATTCTTCTAGATATTTGGCTCTCGTGATTCAGATCTGCGGTCACTGCCTGCCCTAACTAGACGCATTCCCTTACCACTTCCAGCACCTCGCTAATACTCGAAAATTGGTAGTTATGTGCTGAAAGAGGCTTAAAAAATATCTGCTCACCCTGTGAAGTACCAAACACAGATGCACTGCAACATGAGTGGCATGCTAACTAGGATATTCTTCAGCAGCATGGCTGGCTGTCTCCGAACGGCAAATAAGCAACAAGGCAGACAGCTACAGGCCTGAAGTGACTAGTACTACAACTGAGACAAGACTGATATGGAAGCCCCGTATCCTGCTAACAACATGTCCGTTTTCCCATCAATCGTGATTATATGAGGTCTCAAGAGGGGCGAGGACACTGACTAGCATCTCTTGCTCATGGCCTGAGCAAGGTTTGATGCTTATCCTAGCGAGCAATGAGACTTGGCCACACACAGTCAAACATGGTGCAATCAAATTTTTGGCGTGCCATGCACGCATGTATTTTGCATACCTCAGACAGATGAAGTTCACACCAATGCAAAAGATAAAAAACAAAAACAACATGGTTCCGAAGTCTGAAGTGCTGCTACATCACAGGACGAGCAGACTCTGTGCTCCCACTGTGTCAGCAGTCCATGGACATGCCAAACGGTCGCTATGACGACCAGCGGTCAGCGACAACTAGCCATGATAGCTTCAACACCTGCGTGCAGATAAACAAAAGTTTTTTTAACTTTCAGCGGGCAGTTATAACATGGACAGCTCCTTATTAAATGAAAGTTTTGTTTCTACACAGCTACACATGCATATTTCAGTAGAGTGCACTGTCCCATTTTCGTAATAACTATTCTTCCAATAATAATAAAAAAATGCCACCACCGCAGGAAATTTGGTTATCGCATCGCTAAAATGTAATTCAACTGCTGTCAATAAGAGAAAATGTGCAATTAGTATCCAGTTGCGTGCAGCCAAACGACTATAATGAAAAGCTATCATGTACGGCTTCCTCAAACCAAAGAGTTTAAAGGTGAACTGAAGAGGAACCTGAACTCACATTTTTACCGCTGGAATTTGATCCACACATTCCGAGCATTCTTAGAAACTTCGAATTTGACCCATGGAGCTGATTTCTCTAATTTAAATCTGATTAAACGTCCCGGCTCCCGCCTTTCTTTTTTGAATTCCCCGCAGACGGTGGGAGGAGTCGACCAACCTTTCAGCTAGTCCCGTGGCGGCTTGCTGCTCTGCCATCAGTGGAGTGATACGTAGTGGTCGGTGAAAGCAAAGAGTCCACGCGTATTTTTATTTTCGTGGGCCTAATTTGCAGCTACGTAGTCTATGACTAGATCTATTTATTCGCGGAAACCTAAAAAAAAAAAACAGAAGCGAAGCTGCCACGCCACTGCCCGAAAGGCACTCCATGCGTTGGTCGACTCCTCCCACGTATGCGGGGAATTAAAAAAAAAGGGCGGGAGCCGGACGTCAGTCCGATTTAAATTACGGAAATTGGCCGCACAGGGCAATAACTCGAAGTTTATAAGAATGCCGGGAACGTGTAGATCAAGTTCCCGCGGCAAAAAGACAGAGTTCAGATTCCTGTTCGGTGCACCTTTAAGAAAAACCGCCCATGCCGTGAATGGATGACCGCTGGCGAACCAGACCAGTTGCTCTGTGCCATAATGATTGGCAAAGAGCACGACAAGGTCACTGTCCCTGTACAGCATTTCTCTAAAACCATGTGGCTACATTGAGGTGCATGTTAATTACAATTTTTCTCTTCTTAAAAGCATTTTTCAAGTACGGAGTTCATATGTAAGCCTAATATGAGTGATTTGCTAACCCTTCATATGAGTGTGTTTAGGCTGTCATCAAAATCACTGATCAAAGAACACCAAAAATGCATCACAAAATTCCAAACGCACAGGTCCATAGCACACTCACTTTCGAAGTCGATCTTCTCGGTGATGTTCTTGGTCTTGACAATCTCCTCCTGATTGGCCACAAAGACTGAACCATTCCCCAGGTCCTGCCAGCCATTGCGCTGGATCCACATTTGGAGCTCAGCGCCTGTGGGGAGGGGTGTATGGAGCCATTAATTGATTTATTGGGGTTTAACATCCCAAAACGACTCAGGCTATGAGGGACGCTGTAGTGAAGGGCTCTGGAAATTTCGATCACCTGGGGTTCTTTAACGTGCACTGACATCGCACAGTACACGGGCCTCTAGAATTTCACCTCCATCGAAATTAAGCTCCATCACCTCCATCGAAATTCAGGGATCGAACCCGCGTCTTTCGGGGTATGGAGCCATTAAACCTCACGCAGGCAACAATACACCACCAGTGATACTCACCGCTCACATCGAGGAAGTCCGAGAGTAGGGCCTTGTCAATGTGCTGGTATGTCATGTTCACCACGTAACAGACAACTGTGGAGGAAAAAAGAAAACAGACATGTATGCATCTATTTTAAAGCAACATTGTAGTGACCTCACTCTCACTAAAGAAATACGAAAGTAAAACACACCACCAACCACAGTAATATTAGGCTATTTTGTAAAATAAAATGTTTATAACGCATCGAATGTAAACCTAAGATGCAAGGGGTGCCTATAAGGTCCTGTGCATGAATGTTACAATGCCACGATTAAGAGCCACAAGACTAGGGGTCTCCTAGTTTAAACCTCGCTACTCGTTAGACCTGAAGGAAAGCATTCACACTGATAACGAAACAGCCTCATGAAGAACTGATCACAACAAACACTGCAACATCTTAGCCTATGAGTGGAAAACAAAGCATCAAGCGCTACCACTGTCGACTACGGCGGCAGCAGCACACAGTCCAACTTTCCATATAACAGAGGTATTCCCTACAGACGGCATCATAGCGCATCCTTGCATCTACTATGCAAGATGGTTTGGTTTGGTTTTATGGGGTTTAAGGGGGGACACTGGTCTTGAAAAAAAAATTTTTATTAATGAAGTCACACTATGAAATCTTCAGGGAATATGTATTTTTGTGTGCTGATTCTAGATATGTCATTTAATTTCATGTAAACCAATTCCTGGAGCACTTATGCACTTTTTAATGCTAGTATTTTGTGGAGAGTTTTGAAGAAAATTTGCTGTGGGAAACTCGCTGAAATGTATGCCATTGGGTTCTCTTGACGCCAAGGAATACAATAAGGGTGAAAATGTCTTCCTGCCTATCATAGAACTTAAGTTATAGAGTTTTGAAGTTGTCGCTTCAGAAATGAGAAGGAAAGTGTGTATTCCTGTTTCTGAAGGGGCAGCTTCAGTACCCTATTACTCATGTTCTATGAGAGCCAGGATGATAATTTTACCCTTATTGTATTCCTTGGTGTCAAGAGAACCCAATGGCATACATTTCAGCGAGTTTCCTGCAGCAAATTTTCTTCAAAACTCTCCGCAAAATAGTTGCATAAAATGTGAATAAGTGCTCAAGGAATTATTCTACATGAAATTAAGTGACATACCTAGAATCAACGCACAAAAATACATGTGCCCTGAAAATTTCATAACTATGACTAAATTAATAAAATTTTCTTTTCAAGACCAGTGTCCCCCCTTAACGTCCCAAAGGCTATGAGAGACGCCGTAGTGGAGGGCTCTGGAAATTTCGACCACCTGGGGTCCTTTAACGTGCACTGACATCGCACAGTACACGGGCCTCTAGAATATCTCCTCCAAAGAAATTCAACCACCGCAGCCGGGATCGAACCCGGTTGAATTTATTTGGAAGAGATATTCTAGAGGCCTGTGTACTGTGCGATGTCAGTGCACGTTAAAGAACCCCAATGAATAAATAATTATCAAGTACAGCCAAAGAAAGCAACCATCTACAACGGCACTGAATTGTACTTTGCCCAAGACACAACGGCAAGCTTCTGAAGAGCTTCCAGCCCCATCTGAGTGCACTGTGAAGGCAGTGGCGGACGACCAAAATATGAGAATGTTCACCCACAAAAATTATCAACTCAGGATTGAAGGTACAAATTGGCTGTCATCAGTTTACCAGTGTTGCTATCATTACCAGTGTACAAAGCAAGTAGTTACACCAAGGGGGAGAGAAGAAACGAAGAAAAGCTCATACCCAGCACTACACACGAGGTGCGTTCCAATACTCCCGATAAGACGTCTACTTAGACGTCTTGCCGGACAGCCGCCATTTTAAGACGCATTCCATTTTTCACGAAGCCGTCTAAGAAGACTGCTTCGCCGAAGTCCACATCGATACAGGCTAACTTCCTGTCTAAAGATGGCGGAGCAGTTGGTGCAGTCTGAGCTGAGTGAGCCGTGCTCTTGGCGGGCACTGGAGCCCGGAGACGCACCATCTTTCAAGTGTCAGTCATTCCGTTAAATTGATTTTTATAGGAACTGGCAGCAAATAAAGCCGTCTTTGTGGACCTACGATTATATTTGTGAATCGCGCGAGAGGAAATCGTGCGGGTGAGATCGTCTGCTATGCAGGTGAGATCGTCTGCTGAAGCGGTAGCGATGAACGCATCATTATTGCAGAAAATAAAAATAAAATAAAACTATAAAACTACTAACAGCACGTTTTTTAACTTGTTTTATTAAGAATTTTTAAGAACATAGGAGTGCAACTATTCGAAAATGTTAGTTCGGTTTGTATGCCGCAAGGCAGCGCGTGAAGTAGACACGTTCCAATATGTAGACATGTAGACGGCGTCCTAGACGTCACACTAGACGTCTTGTCGGACGTCTAGAGAATTGGAACGCACCCAGGATGTGAATGTGGTTAGAACTTACATTTTCTGATGGAGTCGTTGAATCCACTGATGGACTGAAGCAGCAATTTGCCCTTAACAGCTTCCTGCAAAAGTACACAACAAAATTCTAAAATGCGTATTGTTACAAAAACGTTACACGGAAGGCCACAGGCAGTAACTATGTTCCAGTGCTAGCTAAAATTCCATGCACAACTTCAGATAGAAAAATTACCAATGCATCGTGATCACATCATGAAACATGTACACCAGAGAGATGGTACTAAGAGGAATGACACTGAGGTTCCTCAACCACCATTGCCGGAAATGATGTGTGACATGCAGACCCATATAAAGCAAATTTAATTATATTCGTGCCTCATTAATACGACTCCCATTTAATGCCGACGTCTCGAATTATGAACCATTTGCTTGGGGACCAAACTTTTTCTACATATTCATGCCTTGTTAAAAAGGAAACTCACCGTCCGGACAATGGACAAGGGGAAAATGCACAGAGCCCAATGAGGTCTGTGTATTTTTGTATAGTTAATATGGGCATGATAAGAACAAGATCTCTACTGGCCCAAACAGAATATTCACTTTATGCATTTTGAGTGCAGGGCACCATAGGTGCTGAGTTGCCCGTAGGTGCATGTAACATTTCCAGAATTGCATGCATGAATAGCTGTGAAAAAAAACTCCTACAGCTTGTGCCACATACAAAGCCATATTCAGCAGCTGTCAACTGAATGAATGCTATGTTTAGCGATTCCTAGGATGTGAACTGTCGCAGTGGGAATTAAGTTATTTCGTCGTGGGACGCGACCTGATGTATCACAGACCATTAGGCAGGTCAGGCTTCAGCACATTATTTAAAGCATAATGATGGTCATAATAAAATGGGCTTGTAGCCCCAAAATTCTCCCTATTTCAACTTCACTGGCCGCCACAATGCACAGAAACAGACCTTACCAAACTTTTTCTACATATTCACGCCTTGTTAAAAAGGAAACTCACCGTCCGGACAATGGACAAGGGGAAAATGCACAGAGCCCAATGAGGTTCGTGTATTTTTGTATGCAAGCACCAAATTTTTGCTTGCATGTTTTCTTCTTTGAAATGATGCGTCAGACATTAGAATACATGGATCACCGTGTGGTAGTCGCCTATGACTGCTAAACAATTTATAATTGAATTCTTCTCAATGCTGTTTTGGTTTCATCAACTATACGATGGCTGTGACGCGTAGCTCATACTTTGGTCACATGAGGCACGAAAAAATATGTCGTTTGCTTCATTCTAGCTATTGAAGCAGGCTGGTTTAAGTGTTGTAGTGAATTAAAACTATGTATCATCGTTTATACTGCAGGTTTTTTTCGTGCCTCACGTGACCTAAGTGTGAACTACATGTCACCGCCATCGTTCGGTTGATGAAACTGAAACAGCATGAGAAAAGAAATTCAATAATAAATTATTTAGCGTTTGTAGGCAAATACCACGTGCTGATCCATGTACTCAAATGCCTAACACATCATTGGAAAGAAGCAAACACACAACTAAAACTAGGTGTCTATAGTCCTTTAATTATAGCATGACTTTTTGTGATCTTTTTCTTTCCTTCGCACAACTTGCTTTATGGACGGTTTTACTCGAGAATCAAAGTGTCCATATTAATGAGGCATAACTGCATATGTCACAATTCTGCATTGCTCACACTGCTTCTGTCTGACTTGGCCTTGTAAGATACTTTTTGCTGACCTAGAAGCCAAACTCACTTACCCAGAACCTCGGGAAGTCGCACATTTCCAGCAGGTAGTGCAGATGTAGTGCGAGCTTAATGTCACTGTCAACGAGCTGACAAAAAGGGAAAGAAAAAGAAAAAGTGGTGACTTTTCAGAGATCATTTGAACGTGGCTACATTTATCGCAACAACATGACAAGACACAACACTCTTCATGTAGCGCCACATACGTAAACACAGTGTCACATAATTTGCTACACCATCCACTTTTCAAATGTCCATGTTCTTACGCTAAAAGTGATAAGCACAATACTCAATACCCAAAAAGATCATGCAGACCAAAAGAGGGCATAGCATCTTTCTTCACATACAAGGAAACTAAGCTAATTATTCACAGAGACCATGACACAAAATGAGCTTTGCAGAACTCCTGCTACTAACAATGACAGTGGATTTTATGGTACAAAGGCAGCTTTGGCTAAAGAGTGGCATTGCACAAAGTGTTTTCACCTCCTCAAGGTCAGGTCAAAGACCCATAGTATTTCTCCCTAAACAAAAGTAGGCCATTGCTGCGGTACTCCTGCCTCCATTGCTTCGTTCGGAGGCTTAAATGGCAATTCATGTGCTCTCCACAATGCCTGTGTGAAAATGGGAGGACTTACAGAAAGCATCTAAACTTCTGAAGACACACATTTCACGGGGAAATGCAGACAACTTTGCGAAAATAGAAAATTATAAAAAATTCAGACTATATATAAAATTATATAAAAATTCAAGTTTCACAGACCTTTGTTCTGAAAGTAGGACATAATAACGGGTAAGAGGCAACCATGAACTGCCTTGTCCCGCGTGCATGGCCAATCTATTTTGCACAGTATTCCTTCACGTCAGAACAGCGTATGCAAACCAGACAACAGGCAAGCAACAGGCACAGATATTATACTGTAGTTTACATTTCACACAGCTTTTGAATGCATCGCTTATTAGGCGACACATATAAACACTGGGGCCCAAAAGGAATGGCCTAAGCAAAAAGACATAGCCAAGCAAAAAATAATCACTTCGAATTTCTAAAACCACATGTGGTACCAACTGATCACCAAATGAAATCAGTTGGACTCCAATCGATTCCAAAAGTGCTTAGCAAAATTTCTAATGACCTTTTTTTACTAAGGAATCAGCTTTGCTACACGGCAACCAGATGAACAATGTCGCTTTTCATTAACTGGTTAGTTGACTGCATATTTACTTCACGCATTGCTATCACTTGAACACCTGAACATATAAGACTAAACACACAAGTCTGAAAGCACTAGAGAGTCACGTTTACAAGAAAACTCTATCGTATACTGTAAGACATAGCACATAGCTTCCCAAAGGCAACGATACAGAACCACCGTCTTCTAACCTTTTCCTGGTCGATTAGACACTTGCAGAGAACGAAGTCCGTGTGCGGCAGGTTGGTAAGCGCCTTGAGAAGGATCGCAACGACCACACTGTTGTTGAAGTTGGCCGGGTTGAACTGGTAACTGCGAAATATAGCACGAAACAAGTCGTCAGCGAGCCGGGAATCGCAACAGTAGTAGTAATAGCAGCATGCCGCGGATTCACTCACAGTTTGAGCACCGCGAGGTTGGCCTCCAGATCGTAGACATTTTCGCTGGCTTGAACTTTGACGTACTGCTCCAACCGGACTAGATTCTCGGGGTTATACCTGCAAATTGTTTCCCCACATTGCACACACCGGCCACCACCGGTAGCAGCTGCCCGATCGCCCCCAGCCAACAATTCCCACTTGCCTGTCGATGCCTTTCAGCATCTGAGCCACTTGGACCCGCATGCTTTCCGCACATGGGATCCCCAACGGCGGCTGTTTGGTGTAGTCGGTACCGATAAACGCCATCACAATACTTAAAAACACGTGGCTACCAAATAAATATCCTTCGCCAACTTCCCTTGACACCACCGCTACACACACGAGAAAGGAAGGACCGCACAAAGACAGCGTGACGGGGTTAATACCTTGAGTGAAGCAATCAAGGCAATCACAAGTGCACCAAAAGTGTGGAAATATGATGGATAATCAGAGAGCAGCGCCATCCTCTAACGAGAAATAAAAATAATAGCAATGCCCACAATTTGCAACTACTTTTTATTTTTCATAAACATAATGCTGCACAACACATAAAGTCTTCTGTTTTTATCATTAAAAAGGAGGAAATAGTGTTTACCTTACAACAGCGCAAAATAAACTGGCAAAACGAAACGAAGACGCGAGGCGGCGCCTCGGGCGTTTGTTTTGAGTAGTTTTTGAGTTGCGGTCATGGTGGCGGTGGTTTTTGTTATCTGGCACTGTGCTTACTAACTCGTTTTACTACTCGACAGTAATGATTCAGGCATCCAGGACCCGCAAAATCACGTTGATTGCAGAATTTCCTACGGCAAATACCAGCTTTCTTTTTGCTAAGCACGCGCAAATACATATATATTCTTGGCAGTACCTTTCTTCCCGAATTGACCCGAGTTATGTCATGTGACGAGTGATGGCGTTCGCGTCGTCTGCGACGGACTTATTTTAATAAGCGCGTTTTTTAAACTTGCGTGATTGAATTGGTTTGGTTTGGTTTATGGGGTTTAACGTCCCAAAGCGACTAAGGCTATGAGAGACGCCGTAGTGAAGGGCTCCGGAAATTTCGACCACCTGGGGTTCTTTAACGTGCATTGACATCGCACAGTACACGGGCCTCTAGAATTTCTCCTCCAAAGAAATTCCAGCCGCCGCGGCCGGGATCGAACCCGCGTCTTTTGGGTCAGCAGCCGAGCACCATAACCGCTGAGCCACCGCGGCGGCATTGATTGAATTGGGATAGAATTCTCTCCAAGAAACCTCCTT